>NC_066854.1:12102643-12402643 GCF_001640805.2 Lates calcarifer
CTGTGTTGGCTTGGTGTAAGTCTTTTTAAGTATTTTGTTCTCTTGCAGTGTCACTGTCGTTTTTTTTTACAGTTGAACATTTTTGCATCAATTTTATTTAAATCTCTGTAATTAGGCGCTGTATTGTCAAATCAGAAAAGAGGTGAAAGAGTAAAGAAACACCGCAGGCTTTTACCCTTTCCATTTCTGACACATAATGAGCTGTTCTGTAGCATCAGTCTCAAGTGCGTTTTTTATACACAACATCAAAGCCTCAAGAGCTGGATTTCCTGTAGAACCCTCAAACTTCATGTGTCTAATAAATCATTATTGTGTCCTGTTGTTTATCTCCAGAACCTTTGATTTTGAGGTGTGATGAACACTGCATTGTCTATGGGCCACAAGTTTGGCTTTAGATTATCACACTTTAGTGCATAAATTCATATCTGTATCCAATTAGTTTGCTACAGCTCTATATATGTGTGCATCGGCTATAATTTGTATTTGTGTGTGTGCAGGTAAAGGATGTGATGAAGGATGTGATGGCGGGCCTACAGCAGACTAACAGTGAGAAGATTCTGCTGAGTTGGGTTCGTCAGAACACACGCCAATATCCTCAGGTATGTTCCTTTACTTCTCTCAGTCTGTCCTCAGTCCACTGACACACTGGATCTACTGTTACAGCAGCTTTCCCCTAAAGCAGTCTCTGCAATGTATTTTCAGGAAACTAATCCTGTGAAGACACAAAACGAGTAGCCTTATTAGCTGACCATGTAAATGTAGAGTAAGTAGTAAGTCTGGTTCCATTTTAAAGCAATAGCTTCAACAGAACTTTTGATATACCTTTATATATGAAAGTCATTTTGCTTTTTATCTTTAGTGGTATTGAAGGGCTTACTCTTGCCAAAAACCCCTGTAATTATTTTTCTCTAGTTGTCTGCCCGTCTGTCTGACTGGATATCTCAAACCCCTCTTGAACAGATTTTTGTGAAATTCACTGGACAGATAGGCTGTCCAGGCAAGTGAATAATGGATTAGGGTTTGGTGGTGATCCAGATCTGGGATTAGTGGCATCTGATGATTATCATTTTATAGCCCTAAGTATGAAACTGAGAGATCGAGTGCCTTTGTTCCTAAAAAAAATATGTTTTTCCAGGTGAACAAAAGCCAATTAACTTGAAATTTCAGTGGAAGGGATGATTTGAATCTCTTCAGAGTTCTGAGTAGTCATTGCACATGTATGTGTATATGTATGTGTACATCTAGTGCCATCTAGTCTTTTCTTAATTTTATTTTGTTTCTTCTGGCTTGGATTGTTCTCTACTGTATTGAAGCCTTGAAGCAAAACTGCTAAGAGCACTCACAACACAGCATATGCTGCTTTTTGGATAACATATGGCATTTAATAGCTGCTTTTACCCAAATCACCATAAATTTTCTCAGGTGTACACCTTCAAAGTGTGGTCTTTATTTTCTTATCTGGGAGAACTAGTAACCAAAGGGGTGAGGTTTAGCAAACAGCCAGTTGACTTTTCAGTACTTTCCTGAGTTTATTTGAAGTCTGAAACCATCTGATCCTTACCAGGTTCTAAAATTATTTAAGTCTAACCCCAGGTGTAAACATACAACAGATTCCACTGTGTCATTATTTATTAAACAAAAATGAAGCCAAAATGGAGATGCCATGTCTGAAAAACATGATTCAGTAGCTTGTAGAACCACCTTTTACAGCAATAATTTGAAGTAATGGTTTTTTGTATGACTCAATCAGTCTCTCACATCATTGTGGGGGAATTTTGGCTCACTCTTCTTTACACCATTGTTTCAACTTGACTGGGCCATTGCAACACCTTGATTTTTTTTCTTTTTCTGCCATTCTATTGTGGATTTGCCGGTATACATGACCCAGCCAAGCTTTAGCTGTCAGACTCTTTTTTTGCTATTTCTCTAAACCTTGAGGTGAATTTGCTGGAAGATTGGCAACTGTCTTGAGTGTTTTCTACCTGTGAATCTTTCTCACTGTAGAATGATGGAGTTCAAATTGTTTGGAAATGGCCTTGTAACCAGTGCCTAGATTGATGGGCAGCAACAGTTGCTTCTCTTCTTCTGCATTAACACACACCTGAATGCTCCAGAGCAGCAAACTGCCAAAACCGCTGCTTTTATACAGGTGGTCACACTTGATCATCTGATGATCATCTAATCAAGGGCATTTGATCAGCAGCATCTGGCCGCTACTTACCCTCTTAATTCCTATGGAAGCAGTAAGGGTGTACTTACTTCTTCACACACTGCTTCTGCATTGTGGCCTCATTTTAGTTAAATAAATAATGACATGGAATAATATGTCATGTGTTGTTGTTCATCTGAGGTTGTTTATTATTTACCTAATTTTAAGACCTGCTAAGGACCAGATGATTATTTATTATGTTCTGATGCGTAAAACCATAGAATTCAAACGGGCTGTACTTTATTTTTCACGACTATATTTTAGCCATAGTATTCTGTCATTCTATGTGGTAAAAGCCCCGAGTCACAATTTGAGTGAAAAAATGTCTTCAATCCAAGTACCTATAACAATGGTACCCAGTACTGGGGCGACAGCAGTGGGTGTCATACTGCATTCATAGGTTGGCCCTTTAATATCCATTATCCCTGTCCTCAGGTCAACGTGGTTAACTTCTCCAGCAGCTGGAATGATGGATTGGCCTTCAACGCCCTCATCCACAGCCACAGGTACAGTAGAACAACTTGTGTGTCTCTGTGTGAGTGCGTATGTGTTAGGAGAGAGAGAAATGGAAAGAAAATAAAGCAATAGACACAGAAGAGGAGTGGATAGATGGGGTAGTGTCAAAGGGGCACACAGGGATAAAGTATTGAATTTATTGAGCTGCCTAAATTATGTTCTTGTTCACACATTTTAATAGATATACTTGGAGGTGTAAAATTAGCCCATTAAACTAAGTGCTCAGAAAAAGAAACAAAAGAGAATGGAGAAAGAGATGGATTATGTCAGATAGTGCCAGCTAAGGCAAGCCCACTAGCTTTTAGAGATGCTCTGTTACGGGAAGCCAACAAAGAGAACGGCATTTAAACCTAATCAGCTGGTGAATGGACATGAAAAAAGATGCATATTCTAGTCAGTGAGTTGGGCTGCTTGTGTTGTTGGTAGTAATGCGTGAAAGAATCTACATTTTTTTCAGCATTTTCAGCATTACTATAAGTAAAATGGCCAAAGAGCCTCTTTGTTCACAGTAAGTCTTAGTAATCAATATACTTTAAAACTGAAAAACCTCAAATTCAAATTATATGACAGCATAAGTCATTAGTCAGAGCATAGTCAGCACACTGCTTTCTGATTCACCTTTATTCTCTACACTATCACACAGGTTCATTAATGACAGCTCAGCTGCTCTATATTTATAGTATAGCTAGCATAAACCCATCACCAGTGCTATGAAGCTGTAGTATATAGAAAAGCTGTATTAGGAATAGATAAATGAATGAATGAATCACTAAATGGATAATGGATGAAAGGCCAGAGGAGTAAATGGATGAATGGTTTTTTTGCACAGGTGATACAATGTTAATATGCCTTGGTGGGTATCCATAAGAGACCTGGACTCATGTAAATATGAATTAGCACTACTGTTAGCTGTATCTTTACTGGACTAGCGAGTGAGAGGCCACACACGCCAAAGCCATCACCCTGCAGATCATTTGCTCTGATGCTCCATGCCAACAACATTATGTTTACTGACAGTGGAAAAGCATTTGGCAAATTTTAAATCAAGTAGAATACAAGATTAACATGCCATTTTGCATCACAAGGGTCTACTTTCACTGAGGAAATGAAAGTGACGGACTAGAGAGTATGAACAGCTTAATATCACTGCATGGCAAATGAATACATGCTTGCTGACTTACAGTAGTTCTAAGTAGTTCTAAAAATAAATCTGGGTGCATCAGCTGAAGTGAGTTAATTACACTATATTTCATTTTTAATAAAATGAATCTATACGCCATATAAACAAAACAAAACAAAAAACATTGAACAGCCTTTTTATTACTGTAATATCAGCCCCCTTTAGAGAATACACATTGTGTCCTTACAGCCATCATATTTTCCATAGAGCACTGGAGATAGTGATCAACCAGGGGCATGATCTTGTGGTATTTCTGTATATCTGTATAAATTAAAATGTAGATATAGGAGCAGAATGATCCCTCTTGATTTTTCGTTTACCTCTGAAGACCTGAGCTTTTTGATTGGAGCTCAGTGGAGAAGAAGACGTCGGCGATCGACAGACTGGAACACGCCTTTAATAAGGCAGAACAACACCTGGGGATAGAGAGACTGCTGGACCCTGAGGGTAACTAACACACACACACACACACACACACGCACACACACACACACACACACTCCCATCGTATTTCACGCCTTCCAATCATGCACCTTAATGGGCCCAACAGAACATGATGTGTCATGCTGTGATTGGGTGCCATGGTGATAACTATCGTCACCTTGGTGGAAGGACGTGATCAGTGATGCACAAACTGACCAACAGGTTGGCAAACATGCTTTAATTTTTTGCAAAATAACAACAGACACCTCCTAACAAGTATATTCACCTAGAATGTGTTGACATTTATGGCATCCATCACTGCCAGGGTTGGTCCTGACCTAAGACCAGTTTACAGACTCTTAATCAAAACTGTCAGGCAAGGATAAAGTGAGTAAAGCTGACCTGGGTCAGAGTTTTTTGGTAATAAATGATGGTGGTGTTTTTGTGCAAACATAGCTCTAGATTTACAACACTTAACTGCCACCCATATGGCCTCTTAGAAGTGGTTTGAAAGATCGATAAAGAGCTGGGTGGAAGTAAAGTGGTCAGCCAGGATAAGGGAAAGGTCCATAGTCCTGCTTAAGAACATACAGTATTAGGGAAAATTTGGATATAAAGTGTAATCAAAATCCTTTTTGGCCCATTGGATTTTTTTTCTTTATTACAATTATATTTTTTAAAATGGTCTGTTCTCTCACTGCTTTAATCCTAAACCTAAATAATGAAAAAAAAACAAGAATGTAAAAGAAAATGGGAAGATGTTCATGCTAACCACCATTAGGTTTACGCATTTGTCTTAACCTATAAGCACTGTGTGCATGTCCAACTCTGTCTTTATATTACATTATTTTTGCCATATTTGATCCTGAACAGTGTCCCTAGGGGATTTGTACCAGAATATGTGAGTAACTGCTTTTTTGGTCATCATTACAAATTATTCAGCTTTTTAATTTCTTTAAATCCAGTTTTTCAAAATATATCCATCTACATGTATGACTGGGCTTTTTAGAGACACAGGACATTTTTTGGAATGGACTTGATTGTATATGAAATCAGAAATTGAGCAGTATTCCTCTTTAATCCCCCCGTTTGTGAGTGCTGTGTTCAGGCTTTGAGCCAGCGCGATAGGGAGCATTGTAATCCGTCGCAGCTTGCTAAAGCCTTGAAGTGACACATCACAGCAGAGGAATTTCCATTGATCTTACAATAAACAGTCACTAGTTTGGAGCAAGTGGGGTGAACATGTATTATGCTTATCAGTGCTCAAAACACTATTAACCACCCACCTGGGCTTTTTGAACATTTTCTTATGCTTTGAAAAGATTTCAGATTGTGTTTTTTTTTCTCTTTTTGTGGCTCATATCTCAGGGAAAAACAACTTGTCAGGATTTGGGAAGTTGGACACTTGTTTCACATTGTCTCTGATGTGAGCAGCAATTTTAATAGCAGGAATCAAGTGATGATGGATTCTTTAGACTTCAGCTATATTTCCTTGCAGTTTCTTAATTTCTTTATGTCTGTATCCTCCCTCTCTCAAATTGTCAGAAATGTATTTATAGCACTTTCCCAAACCCAAGTTACAAAGTGTTTTAAACAAGGCAGTAAATTAAAATAAAATAAAATCAATAAAATTATTAGATTTTTCATTCAAACAAATTAAAATGAACAAAATCAGTATAATATTTAAAAGGTGATACTGACTCAACTTTCTCACTTACTTGGGCAGGACATTGGCTCTGGGGCCCTGACTGCAAATGCTTTGTTCCCTCCAGATTTAAACCAGGCCATTGGAACAGATAAAAGACCTTACAATTAATTCTCAAACATACTGGGAACTAGTAATAGTGAATGTTCACACCACAAACAGTCCTGTGTTAAATCCACACAAGGTGCTGCATGTGTTGTTAAAGGTTCCAGTTAGACCTGAAATACAATCCAGGAGGTCCAGCTGGAGAAACAGGTAGCAGTTTATCAGACACTAAAACACTGCTCAGAGACAGGATTTTTCTACCCTGCAAAGTTATCATGGCAGTAACCATTTTACATTATGCCATATCAATCATAAGATAAACAGAAATACCAGATGACCTTTATTAAACCAGAGCTCTGTATGTGGGTACCCCCACTTAACAGATTCCACCATTCATCTGATCCAATGAGGCTGTTGTGTTTTGTCACACAGGGCTAAAGTTGATGTGAATCTGGCTTAAGGTGACTAAAACAGGTGTGATGTGGTCACACCTTTTGATTCTGGTTAAAAGTCTAGCAGCTGAGGTCTGCACAGTCTGTGGTGAAGATATATAAGAAAGCTGTTGCAACAAACGAGGCGAGAGGAGCTTTTAAAATGACAGTGATTGATTTAATGTTACATTACAAAACATCTGTTCAGATGTCTTCATCACCAACAGCTCCAATGCTCTGGTTTATTTATAACACCTGCATCAGTTTTGATATCACTCAGACAGACTGTGTTTGTGAATTTAAGGTGTGCAGAGGACACAGAACTGACCCTGCATGCTACAGTCAGCTGTTGCGTTCACTGCTGCTGGTTGACACGCATGCCAAAATGAAGCAGAACGTATTCCACAATTTATGCATTCAGTGCATTTTATTCATTTTAAAATGGAATATTGAAGAAAACTAATTTTCTTTCTTTAAGCATTTGAAGGTGATTTGATGATTCCATCAGTGCTCCTTTTCTCTTTTTCTTTCTGTATCTCTTCCCTTTGTTTATCCTGTCTTTGTCTGTTCCTCTCACCAGTATCTCTCTCTAATTCCTTTTTTACTCCTCTTTTTGTTCTCAATCCTTTGTGCACTTCTTTAGCCTGGCGTCAAAGCTGACATCCAGCTGCTGAGGTGCAGCTCAATCTCAAATTGTATCTCTTGGAAGCTGTATTTTTCGTGTAGCCCTTGAACACATCAGCAAACTGTGGAATATTGGTTAGACATGTTTTTGTTTAGCAAGCTGTTGTTTCTAAAGTTTTATCTGATGTAACATGGTTTGTAGAATCTCAGACAAGTCATGAATGGAATAATCTAGTTTGTTTTGTACAAGAACAGGATTTAATGAGTGAAATATTCCTGTCAAAACCAAATATTTTCTAGAGAATAATTTGAGAAGCTGTAATTCAAAATAATGACATGTTCACAGTGTATGTTTACAGATACAGATGTAATCACTGCAAGGCACACACATAACCACACACAAGCGGAAGCATATAGATGTCCTTGAAGCAGCACACAAGAAAAAAGTGCAAACACACACGTACATTATATGCTCATAAATACAGAGACTGTACACACAGTGACATTCCTGCACACACACAACAACGCATTAACATGCAGTACACTCGAGCATACACACAAAAGAAACCATCAGCAAACTTGGGTTTGAGTTTGGCAGAGCCTTTAAGTATGCAGACGTAGCAGAGCTGTGGCGAAAGGATTAAAATGGAGATCATGGGACAGAAAAACAGAGTGGACTGAACTAACTTGGACACACTCAAACGGCAGCATTATTTATGGAGCTGTTTTTCCTCCTCAGACAAATAATAAACCCCATATATAACAGTGATGCTTATAAATCAGTATTTCACAGCCAAAAATATGACTCCTACTCTGTCTTTATCTACATATCTCTCTTTGCACACACCGACTAATATAGATATAGATATCTCTCTCAGTGAGCATGCACAGCAAACACACTCACTCACTCTTTTTTTCTCTTCCTCTCTGCCGTTCATTATTCTTATATTCATGAGGTAGTCACACTCTGCACTTAACATACCCACAACCATCAGTTCATTAATACATTTTTTCTGTCTTTTTTCCCTCTCCTTTGCTCTCTAGCTCCTCTCCCTCGGCTCAATCCTTTCTCCTATCTTCTTTCTATCTGTGTCTCAGTCTCTTATGGTGCTCATTTATCTGACTGTGTCTCAGCCCAGCTGTGATCTGTCTCTGTTAGTTTTTGCCCTGGGCTGACTGGCTGGGCCACAGGCTCTTGGCCACCCATCTTGAAATCACTGCTCTGCTATATCTTTCATCCACCTGTTGGTAAAGTTTGCTTCGGACTTAGTTTAGCTGCAAGGTTCAAGGCACACACTGATGCTATGGGAAATAAAAAGCAGAGAGAGAGAAGAATGACTTAGATTTGACAGACAGTCTACTACATCATCCTGCAACCTATGAGGTGCCTTAAAAGCAGAGGTGGTCATTACATACTGTTTTCCCCATATGGATACACACATTTATGATTTTTAAGCTTCACCTGATTGGAATAACCTCCCCAAGCCTCTGAGATATATAACAGCTTCACAATCGATTAATCTGCAGGTTTTCTTCTTGATTAATCATTTATTCCTTCAGTGTATCCAGTGTCAGTCCTACCAGCATGTACACCACAGGTTGTTGATAACCACTGTCCATTTAAAATATTCAGGATTGTATCTTAAAATAGAGGAAATGGTTAGTGACATGACTAATGTAGCAGGTTTTCTAGTTATCAAAAACGTAGTTTACTGTCCCAGACCAGATAGTCAGACTTTGAAGACTTTAGTTTAGCATGTTAGCATGCAAACATTTGCTAATTACAAAGACAAAATGCAGCTGAGGCTGAAATAAACCAAATTGTGATGATGATTGTGATGACCAAAGTGATGGACCAACAGACATTACCATCCCTAAAGCCAAAATGACTTACCCAGTGGATGAAGTACCAGAAGTATTGCCAGTAATTTCCTGTCTGTTGATGCTGTTGAACTGACCAATCATTTCAATTCTATTGTTTTCATGAGTTCTTTGCCCTCATTTTATCAATCATGATGAGTCCTACTCAGCCTGTGAAAACAGTTGTATAATATCTCTTAAATTTTTTTCCTTCTCTCACTTCTACTCCTCAGATGTGGCAGTGCCTCACCCTGACAAGAAGAGTGTCATCATGTACGTGACGTCGCTCTTCCAGGTGCTTCCCCAAAGCATTTCCATGGAAGCCATCCAGGAGGTAGAGACGCTGCCGCGGGCGACTACGGCCAGCATCACCCGGATGACAACAGATGAGCACTACCAGATCCAGACCCAGCAGCGTTTCTCCCAACAGGTTAGACACACACATACAAACACAGCTGTCTGTTGTCAACAGTGTTGTTATTAATATGGCTGTCATGTGACACTTACGCTTCACTGCTGCTACTGCTACTACTATTACTACTACTACTACTTCTAGTAAGCTACCAGTTAAAGTCAATATGGCTCTGAACTGCTGTCATTCCAGTGAAGGAGACACACAGGTGGTTGGAGTCACTGTCTGTGCTTTCAGCAGCCGGTTAAAAAATGCTTCAGGTTGTGTGAGTGAAACTCAAGCTGTTAGCAGCTGGTAAATACAAGTTATGAAAGTTAGAATGTAACTATGGTTCTGTTGGTTCTTGGTGCTTACACATCTTGTTCCACATTATGACAATCACTCTAACAAACTGTTCTGACTTGGTTACATAATTTATTAATATAAAGATATACAGAAAGGTGGAGAGGGGGGCGATGAAGGGTGAGATGGAGCAGACAAATAAGGATTATATACACAAAGAAAAAAAAGCAGGGTAGGGTAAAAAGCATAATTATGCTGTCATGTCTGAAGAAAGCTGTAACAAACATTTAGCTATGTAGCTAACAGACGCTAATGACTGAATTATGAAAAGCCAACACTTTTTGCATTGAAGATTTTGTAAATTCACATTATTTCTTGGATTTTTGGGAGGATACTGAAAATAATTGGCTCAAGAAGTCATAGAGTCATAGATGCATGATGTCCTGTTACCATAGTTACCTGTCATTGCTGTTATTGTGGTAACATGTTGGACTGAGCTGCCTGTCAGTCATGGGAACTACAGTAGTTAACTAATCATAGTGGTATCTTTAGAGCAGTATTTGTAATAGTGTCCATGCTATGGGATGGAACTGTTACCATGACGGCTTAGTGCTGTAATGATAGAAAGATGCCATGATTTATTTCCCATGAGCCTTTGCTCTGCATGTATGTAGTCTTTAGAGCTGCTTTTTCACATTTACATTTCATCACTTTGTTGTTGAGGCAGCACCCACACTACATAATGATTTTCAATAGACTCTATGATATTGCATACTGTATTATACTATTATACAACTAAATGACTGCAGATGTTTGTACACAGCATATTAACAGCTCCAAAACAGGATTATCTAACTCATTTACAACATGTGTTTACATTCCTCCTAAGCATCATCGCCCCTGCCACCCTGCCATACATACATATATATATATATATATATATATATATATATATATATATATATATATATATATATAGGTGTGTGTGTGTGTGTGTGTATATATATATACACACACACATATATATCTATATATATCTCAGGGGAAGATTTGTAACTCCCTCTTTCCCTGTAGTTCTGCAAAATGAAAGTTAAGTGTTAACCAGCAGCCACACAGGCTCACAGGCATGATTAAAAAGATTAAGACTAACACTTGTTTGGATTCTACTTTTTAATGGTACATTTTGGACTATTGTCATTACAATATTCAGTAAATATTTCTGAACAAAGAACACAGGTTGTTGTTTTCCACAGTGCACAAAGCTATTAGCAAGAAGAAAAGCAAAACAAATATCATCCCCAAACAGCATTTTCCAGACTCTTTCTGAGCTCATCATCTGTGACAGCCAAAATTCTTGGCTGTTTTTTGATTTTCTCCCTGGTTTGCAGTAAATACATCAGAAGACACTGAACTTTTCACTCATCAAGAATTTAGCAAAGCATATTACACCAGCCTTCAGAAACTCCATGAGGTTACTGCAGACTCATGATAAATGGACTTGAAAAACACAGATAGCCCAGCAGCATCAAGGCTACAAACAACCAATAACACAGCAATCTGTAAAAGACTGTGGTTAGGACTTGTTCAGCTTAGGCTTTGTGCAAAACAGCTATGCTGCACCTAAATCTTATTATAATATGTACATCAGATTCTGGTGTTAACTTAATCTTAAGTCTGTGTTACTTGTCGTTACTAGATAACAGCACAACAACAGAACAAGTCTAGAAGGGTCATAAAGTGAGGAAAAATAAATACATGTCTAAAAATAGCTTATGTTAGCTAATGTAATGTAATGCCCCTGCCACTGTAGCAACATATCCACAGGTGGAAGTCGGACCAGTCCTGTGTGTACTACTGATTTAATGAAACACAATAAGTAAACAGTAACAGTATCATTTGAGCTTGACTCACGGAGCAGCCATCTTTGATTTAAAAGTTGGGGTTAGTGAGATTCTTCTGACTTCAGCGGCCATTCCAGCCTAAATTAGTGACTGGGAACACAGAAATTCTAACTTCCTACTTCAAATGGAACGCACCATATGTCTGCTCTTGCTGTATTAGCAAACCTAAGATTGGCAAGCAGCAGTGTGTCTTCTGGCATGACAAGTGAAAGCCCCAAAAGAACAAAACTGAAGTAATTACCCTCTTAAGATCTCATGTACACTAAGCAGAACAGTTTATGTTCCCAAACCTTATTTTTAAATGAAACTTCAATTCAGCATCTATCTAATCAGCACCCATCTGTCCATTCATCCACTCATCCATCCATTTTGTAGTCACATACTCAGGTTAGAGTCTCAGAGGCAGCATGGCAAACAGATGTTCTTTTCCCTCGCTAACTTCCTTCCAAGGGATCCCCAAAAGACCTGTCAGGCATGCTGGGAGATGTAGGGAGCAGCAGGCGTGTCTCATTCTTTCAGTCACCACTTGAAATTTGTGAGTGTCGGAATGAAAATTGACCACTAAATTGAGACAGAATCTCTGAATAAAAGTGCTGTAAAAAAAAAAAGAAAAAAGAAAAAAAAGACCGAATCTAAAGTCACAAATTAGATCTACCTGCTCTGACCTTTTGAGCTGAGTTAAACTGAGGTCGGTGTCATGCTGTCTCGCCAAAGCAGGATGGAGTGAGCTTCCTGGAGTAATGGCTGGTAATATTATTATCTCACTCAGTTTAATGGCCACTTCAACCCCCCCCCCACCCCCCCACCCCATCAGCTCTCTGTCTGAGAGCAGAGAGAAACTGCAGGATTTTTCTTTCTGGGAATCAGACAGAGACTGAGAGAGAAGAAAAGCAGAAAGAAAAGGCATTGATAGATTTAGAAGAAGGAAAAGAAAGGAAGTGGGGTAATATCATTATATATAAAGATGTACAGAAAGGTGGAAAAGAGTGCAATGACGGGTGAGATGGAGCAGACAAATAAGAAGTGCAAGGAACAAGTCATGGCAATAAAACGAGAGACAGAGAGGAAAGACAGGAGGGAAAAAAGAGTTACTGACAGCGGCCATTATCTGCCTCCTGCCCCATCTGTCATTAACAGCGGCACTGTCTTCACCTCCTCACATCAACACCATACTGCCACCACCTAGCACTCAGGGAGGAAGAGTGAATTTAGCTTTTCATGAAAATTAAATAGTAGGAAAAGTTACTAAATCCTAATTGACGAATGCTCAGAGGTAGTCACAGCTAACTTTTATGTGACATTATCTGACATGTCCAGGTGCACTAAAACACCACTCCTCTGGTGCTCGGAGCAGGTGAAAACAAAATGAGTTTTTTGCCAGGAACCCTTTGATCCAGGGCTGGGCCACCTCTTTACAGCAAGAGGGACACCTAATAAACACTGGAAAAGAGAAAAGGAAAACAGTGAGTAGTAAAACAGGATCGAAAGACAGGCTGAGAAACAGTAACAGGTGAAGAAGAGCAGAGGAGAGAGAGGAGATGTCTGTGGTGGAATGGGGAACTTGGTTTTAGTGATGCTGCATGGCAGTATTAAACGGAAAGACACAGGCATCAACTAAAAATTATTTGTCCTCAGACACTTTACACACAAGGTGAAATCCTTAACTGTATGGCCAAAAGTATGTGGACATCGTTCTCTGTCTGGTTTTTACGTCTACCAGTGCACAATGATATTTTAGAAAATAGTGTTCTTCCAGCTTTGTGGCAAGAGTTTGTGTCAACATGATAATACCCCTGTGCACAAAGCCAGTTGCATAAAGAAATGGTTTTACCCAGTGGTGCTTATTTACCTGGGCGCAGCTATAGGTCCTGAGGTCTTCTGCTTACACACTAGTACTGTTGTCTAGCTTGGTGCATAAAGAAGAAACACAAACTGAATCACAACAACAAATACACTTCATGCACCAGCTCAGTTTAGCTAATTACTTAATAAATACAGTGTATGTCTTAGACTGGTGGCCATATTCTGCTTCTCTGCTCAGTGCTTAAAGGCTTATCACTTCAATGATAGTTAGCAATAATAATGTGCAATTGTGCACATAAAAAGTGGCAACAGCCTGCAATTAAACTATCTTTTTATTGACCCCTTCTTTGTGTTGCCATCCTCTGCTGGACTGGACCAGTGGAGCTAACACTGGCTAATTTTGTGCTGTGTCCTATTGAGGTTGTGGCACTACAGCTCAATATAAATAGGAAGAAGCAGAACAGAGTTGGAGTTCAAGTTACAGCAGAGTTCCAATTGCATTGGTAACTAGGTAATTGGTAATAGTAGACTTAATTTAATACTACACTAGAAGGGTGGAATAGAGTGGCTAAAAGTCGACAAGACAAACTACAATTATTGATAGAAATGCAAACAGCAACAGCCTCCTTGCATGGCTTCTGGATTGTTTAATTACTTTTTTGTTTTCTGTGCCTTCTTACACCCATTTACTTGTACCATTGTACAATTAAAAACTTTATTTATTTTGTAATGTATAACTTCACTTGAGGTTATAGCGAACTATGCTGAAGTTATGCTTAAATCATTTATTCGCTCATTTCAAATATTTAAGAATAATCAAGCATGCAGGCTCTGAATATAATTTTGTGGCTGCTGGGGTGCACACAGGTGCCTTTTATTGACTGTCCACCACTGATTTTACCAGTATTTATCTATATTTATCTGGTAAAAGTGAGATTTTGAGAAAAGACAGAGCGAGAGCTCCAGAAGTCCCTTAAATTGGTCAACCCTGTATCAACCACTATAAATTGGGCGGTTTTAGCTCACTATTTGTATATACTTTATAGCTGCCAGTATCTCCAAGGTCATATCCAACAGGATGCCACACCTTTTTCATTTCTCAGAACAGAGAGGTAACTCTGGAATTGATTTTGTTTGCCATTACTTTCCATGCATCTTCACTGTATGCATTTAATATCATAGTACTAAATTACCGGCAGGTCTCTGCATGCCTCCTTTACCAGCAGCAGAACTACTTTCCTGCTCCAGTGTGGTTTTCTTTCTGAATCCATTTGAGCCATCTCTTCTTATTCTACCCTGATTTATATAATTACATTTACAATACAATTATATTTTAAAAGACTGAGAAAATGTTCATGTAGGATAGATGTGTCATAAATGTCTGATGTCTGATTGGCTGTTCCTGTTTGAACTTTCACTAATCACATACTACCTTCTCCCAGTGTTTACTCCTACACTTTTAGCAAACTATAGAGTATTCTTTAATGTAATTATTTGTGGACAGGTAGATGCTCATACCATTGGATTGAGATGTTCAGCAATCACATATTGAGTTATGTGTGTGTGTCCATGTACTTTTGGCCATACTGTATAGTGCATTTTCCTGAAGCTGTGCTCTAACTTGCAGTTTCTATTCTATATTTCTGTGTTGGCAAGACATCCAGCGACTAATAAAGTATCCATGTAATTACCTTGGTCTTTGTCAGACCACAAAGGAAAACTACACTCATCTACCACTTGTAGATTCCCATCCAAGCCACATACAATAGCATACAATAGCACACACGTAATGACTTCTTAGTGGGCTGATTTCAGTTAGGGAATCGATTTAAATTTTTATCATGCATGTAAAGCATTTGGAGATTGTCATTCATATATACCTATTTTTTAAAAACAATAAACTTATCAGAGGTTTTTTTTTAGGTCTACTACTTAATGAGATCCTGATGAAACTAAAAATCAGTCAGTTGTTTGCCAGCCAATAAACGACAAATGCTGATAAAGTGCAGAGGACTGCAGTTTTCCAGAGCAGCTGCGAGTTTGGGATAAATGTGGCTGAGTGAGTGTGACGCTGGATACTGAGCCTGGTGATTCTTCTTCCCTTGAGAGAAAACTAAGTTTAAAACTGGGGACTTTGAAATATCATCAGATAGAGTATGATCTGTCAGGTAAGCTGCTAGTGTCTGGACAGGTGTGGTGGATATGTAGGAGCTGGACAGTGTTGTTGAATAGGAGCTCCTCACAACAGCATCCGCTTTGACTCTGTGCTGTGTCTGTTTTTCATTCTTTCCACATAAACATCTGTTCTCTCTGTTTGTCTCTCTCTCATGTCTGCATTATCTATAGCTGGGTTTCCATCCAAACATTTTTTTGCAAATTCTGAAACACTGAATTTGAAAACCACAGTTCCCTGTCAGGTTGCATTTACCTGACAGTTGTAGATATTGATTATCTTGCAGATTATAAATGAATGAATGAATACATAAATAAACTAACTTTTGATCTGCCTCCATATAATTCTGAAAAATGTCCTCTTATCAAGTAATTTTTATCTGTAATTGAGTGCCTTTTACATCCTTTTTTGCAAGTGAACACAGTCACAATATTATTTTTGCCTGATTTCAGTGCCTGTCATCTCATATTTTTCTAAAATACAGTTTCTCATAATTTCAGATGATCTCTAGAATGTTTTTTTAAACACATCTCAGTCATAGACAAAAATGTCTCTTTAAGTTTGGGGGAGTTGTATATAAACTAAGTAATTAAAACTGACTCCACTTTGACCAGCTACAGCCGTATGATGCTACTTACACATTAATTCATCAGCAACAATAGCACAAGTAAAGAAGAGTCATAAAATCAGCCAAATGACTCAATAATGTTCATTATACAACAAGATTCTGTCTAACACTAGCTAACATTGGTGACTGCAAGCTATTAGTTATACCATACTGAATTTAACAGAGTGTGTTTTATAGCTTATAAATCAAACTTTTCATTTGTAAAAGGAGGAGAATATTTTCCTCTGTCAAATGTTAGACACTGAAAAGACATTTTGCTGGTAATAGTTCCTTTTAATTAAGTAGGAATCTGAATACGTCATCTACCAGTGCATGTTCACACTCACTCGATAAAGATTTTTCTTTTTTTAATAAAAGCTCCAGTCTAATGATGAAATAATTCATACAGTGACTTGGGTTTGGGAAATGTCTTATGACAGCATGAAATATTGCAGCATTTACAACATTTGCTGAAATGAGAGTAAATAACTACCACAGTATTAATTTTTGCAACATTCTATTTTTCTCATAAATGTGTTTTTTGACACCCTGGTGATAGAAATGCACCTAATCTGTGTTTTATTTTTTTGTTTATGCTGTTTTGAAAGTTCACCTAAAATTAACTTGACATTTGGATGGAAACGGAGCTTGTGTGATTATTCATGTTTCTTTTTTCTCCTCTTCTGCTTCTCTTTCACATCTCCCCTCATCTTTATTTTTCATCATCACTCGCTCCTTGTATACTCCTGTCTCATTTTCTTGCCCTCTGCATTTTTCACCACTGTATCCCCTCATTTTCTGCTCCTTCTCCCTCTGTATAATTTGGCTTTTGGATCTTTTGCTTTCTGTGTTTTGCATTCCTTCGCCTCTCTTTTTCTTTTTCTGCTCTTTTTCCCATCCCTCCTTCCAATTCTTTCTCCCTCTTTCCTCTGTCCTGTTCTATCTCTCTGTCTCTCTCTCAGATCACAGTGAGTGTGGCTCAGGGGCGAGTGCGGAGTCCCTCCCCTCAGCCTCGCTATAAAAGCTATGCCTACACCCAGGCTGCCTATGTCAAGTCGCCCGAGCAAAAGAGGAGGCGTTTTACTGATCAGGTCCGTGTCTCGCTAACACTCCCATGGCAAACGTCCATCTGTCTGTGCATGTTTTGGCTGCACACTTGCTGTTTTGTCTGCTCTTGTCTGTCTGTGTCACTGACAAAAAATGTCCATCATAAGTCTCCAATTGATCTTCAGAATTTACCTGAAGTCTTCTAACAGGGTGGGTTAATTACTTTTCTTTGTTGAGCAAAAGTACTTGTTTCAGAATTTTCTCATTCAAATATGTTTTACTATTTGATTGTATCCTTGTACCTGCAACAAGTGGAGAAGTGGACTTACTGTCAGAACTGTGGTGAAGAAGAATCATATTCCAAGACTAAATATGAATCTAAGGGACTTGCTGAGCTGGACATTTTTCAGTCACATGGTGTTTTAATCTAATGTTGTATTTTGCTGTTGATTTTCATTTTAACAACTCATGAGACTCTTAGTTGTGCTTTTACATACACAGTATGATTAAAATTATACAGCTTTCATTCTCATAAAACCACAATACACTAAAACTAAACCTTGTGAAGGATTTTACATCTGTAATTAAGTCGATAATGTGTTCCAGAGTTGATTTAGAAAGCTGATTGTCCAAATTTAGATCTACAGTGTAGCATTTTACAGTTGCCATTCACCATGCTTCTAGTTCCTGTGCTAATGTCACTGTCTTTGAATATATCTGGAAAGAGGCTCTGGGAATAGACCTCTGATACATTTGAAGACTAATTTGTGAAAACAAAACTGAGTGAAGCTCTTGAAGCTGAGTAGATGGTATATTTTTAGGGTGCGACTGTTATACCATGGACATTATTTTCAGAGCCTGATTGTATAAGGATGCGAGGTGTAAGATTGAGATGCTTGAGCACATGTTGTCAGTCAACATTACAATACAACAGCACCTACAGCACCCTGATTCACCAACCCATTGCTGTTGTACACTTTTTGATATTTCCTCTCTATTCCAAAACATGACATTTCAAAAACTTCAGATGCATTTTCAAAGCTGTCACCCTGCGCTGCGTGACTAAACGTGGCCCATAATTTGCTCCGACTTGGGTGGAATGTATTCAGACGCTGTGTCAAATATTTAATGTACCAGCAGGGTGCTCAACTTAACTTGGCTGGCACCTTAAAGGCATCGCAATAAAAAAAGATAATTTTTTAGATAAGCTTTATTCAAACGCCCCCACTGTTCTTTGAAATGCAGGGTGTAGAGCAGAATGTAGCATAAAAACCTCTGTCTCATCATAACCACTTTTTCTTTTGAAAATATCAGGAATTGAGTTGACATATTACAATGCATTGTCCTCAGTTTGTGTCAGTAAAACATTTGGATATGGGCAACAAAATGCATAAAGGTATTTTCATCATAGATTTTCCTCTATAGGAAATAGAAAATGTTTTTTAATCTGTTGGGGTTCCTAATATGTGAATTACAATATGTGAATTACAAGCTGTAAAATCTGTCGGGACACATTGCCGAGTCTCTACCATCAGACAAAACTGAAAACGTTTATACTACATAACAGGTATAAAAAGAGAGTGGCTCTGACTGAAGCTGGACAGTTATCAGCAGCGCGGATGGGCCCTGTGTATCTTTTCAGGACCTTATTACCGGAGAGAAGAATAGAGTGAGAGGAGGAGCGCAGAGACGAGATAAAAAGAGAGAAGTTGTTAGTGTCCAGATCAGTAGCGGGCACACAAAGGGAGATATGGAGAGAGAGGGGGGGGGGGGGGGGGTGAGTGAGAGAGACCCAAAGAGAATGACGACAAGTTGTTAAGGTTGGACAAAGGCCAGAACTGCTTGTCAGCACCAGTAATGGCTAACACTAACAGGCCTCTCCTCTTTTTATCTTCTCTTTCTTCCATCTTTCCTTCATGCCACCTTTTTTCCACTCATCTCTCTGCCTCCCTGTCCCATTTTTTTCACTTTTAACCTCCGGTCTATCCCCTTGTTTTACCTCCTTCTTTCCTTCCCTCAAACTTCTCAACACTTTCTCTAACCTTGACAACATCAATTCCTTGGTTTCTCCTCATATCACTCCCCACTATCGCTCTCCATTTCTGCCCATCATCTCTCATCCATCCTTTCCTCTCTAGTTCCTGAGGCCTAGCCAGGAGGACCTGCAGCGAGGCCTCAGTCCTCTCCCTCCAGGCTCCACCAGCCTGGAGAGCTACCAGGCTGCACTGGAGGAGGTAAGGTGGTGATTCAGAAATATTATATATCTTAAATGTAATATAGTTTTTGAGTCTTCCTCTGTTGAACGATCAGTCTGGAGGAATCTGTTTTTTTACTGTCAGCAAATCCCATGTGTGTATCCAAAGCCTAATATATCTCATTCCTTTGTGCCACAGAGCTTTATTGTTGTCAAAAAACTATTAAAAACACATCAGTGGGTGATATGCTCCTTCATTACCATGAATACACACATTGTTTATTTTGACTCAGTCTCCCACGTACACCATCCTTCTGCCAGAAATACCCACTAGTGCACCAAATATGTATTTATCCCCTGCTGAAAATAGTCCACAACAAATGCACCATGTCCTCCTGTCTGAGTAATGTTTGTTAAAAACTACAGTGACCAGTTGTTTTAGGAAATCATTTAGCCTTTAAAGAAACTATACATCTGTGCTGTTTTAGAATCACAGTGAAGAATAGGGATGACAGAAAGTGTTGTGAGATGGACCAGCAATATGAGAAAAACACAGAACATTGTCAACCACGTTGATTCATCTGTGACTTTTTAAGGTGTTGACGTGGCTGCTGTCGGCTGAAGATGGGCTCCAGGCCCAGCCTCCCATCTCCAACCATGTGGAGGAGGTGAAAGAGCAGTTCCACACACATGAGGTAAGAGCTAGAGCAGTGAAGGTGGTTACAAGGTGACTTCAATTAGTTAGACTTCTGGTTAGTGCTGACTCTACATAAATGTTCAGGATTGTCAATGTGCCATAATAAATATTACATAAAATATTCATTTGACACAAACACTTTGACACAATCCCTTGTGAATTGAACATGGTTTTATCTTTTTTAATTGTGGTGGTTGTTTGACTTCACAAATGGTTGTAAGAATATAAACTCAGTTTCATCATGTTTCTGTGATTATTTTTTGCATTTTTCAGCAAAATGAATACTATGTGTCAACCTTGCAACAACAAGAACTGATGATGTTATCCTGAACACAAAAATGCTTTTTAAATTAAACTTCCAGGTTTTCATAGATTTGACCCACTTGATATTTTATCACTGTCAGTGAATGTAGCATCAGACTTAATGGTTTGCTGTAACATCCATTTCTTTGTGTTTTTGTCAAAATATGGTCAAACTCACTGGACTAATCATACATTGCGTAGTACACATTAAGTACAGTATTTTTCTAACTCATACTTTAACTGTTTACTTTCAAATCAATGTTTGCAAACTTCTTGTTCATTGACATACATTATAGAAATATAGGCTCAAGTGGTCTTGCAGATTGATTCATACTAGGGACTAAGATATCTTGACCTCTGCTTCTTTTTAATCTGCATTGGAACAGCTTAATGGAAGTGTACTACTAAACTGCCAGAGTACCTCTTTAAAACCTCATTGAAACAAAGCAAATATATTTTTGGTGTCTAGTGTCAGTGGAGCTGCTCCACACAAATGAGATGAGAGCCAGAGCAGTGAGGTTATGGTAATATCAGAGATGTTAATTATACAATATAATTATATAATGTGATGTTAGATATATAAAAAAAATCATTATTTCTTGCAGTGCCAACAGAACAGCAATAATGTGTTTCCATTGTTAGCTGTTCACAAACATAGCACACAAACAAAAGACTTTTTCTTGAAGTCAGATAAAACCCAGCCATCAATCTCTAACAACTCACCATTTCCAACAACTAGGAAAAGAATTAGCCTCCACTGCACTGAAGGCTCGAAAAGTCCGCAGCACTGTGTGAAGTAGCCTCTCTGTAAAAAAAAG
The DNA here is from genome assembly GCF_001640805.2 of Lates calcarifer. Lineage (NCBI taxonomy): Eukaryota > Metazoa > Chordata > Actinopteri > Centropomidae > Lates > Lates calcarifer. Next base: position 12,123,874 of record NC_066854.1, read on the forward strand.
TCTCTGCAGTTTATTGTTTGAAGGCTAACAAACATGGCAAAAAGATCCCTGATTGTAAAAGTTTGAATGGTTGTTAGTTGATGTATAGAAGTTTTCCATCCACTCACAGAGCTGATACAGCAATGAGCAGCTGTTTTAAAGCTAACTGTATAAACACTGATGGTTGTGGGTTTACAAGAACACTGCATTACTATCGACTTTTATTCTCTAAAAATTAAATTAACCCTGACTGTTTTGGATCATATTGGAGTTAAGTGCTCAGAGGAAAGAGATTGGGCACCAAGATTAGAGGTGGAAATGCATTTTGAGAGCAGTTAATGAATGGACAAGGGTCATTCAGTGGGAGTAGTGATGTCAGACACGCCACTTCCTCTTTCGGAGGGTTAATTAGGCAAACTTAGTGGAATCACTGTGAAAACATGTAAAATGTTTACATCTGTCTCTTACCAGGGGTACATGGTGGAGCTGACCACCCACCAGGGCAGCGTGGGGCGGGTACTCCGGGCTGGTGCCGCCCTACTCGCGGAGGGGAACCTGAGCGAGGAGGAGGACTCAGAGGTCAGGGAGCAGATGAACCTCCTGAACTCCCGGTGGGAGCACCTGAGAGTGGCAAGCATGGAGAGACAGAGCAGGTACATTCACACTCTTTTCATTCACAGACACAAGGAACAAAAAAATATTAGAAGAAAGTAATAAAATAATCAATAAATCTGTGAATTAATAACAAACAATACTCCCCCCCCAAAACCCCCAGTCTTTGGAAGACTGGGGGTTCCTCAACAAAATTGTTGAGGAAGCATGTGAACAGATCATATTCAATAGTGAGGGAAGCACACATGCATTTTTGGATCTGCTTCAGGAAAATTCTAGACAATTTTGTGTTGGAAGTATGGGTACAGTGTACCACTTTAAACTGTGTGAAGGTGTGTTCAGACAGAGAGCAAAACACATATGCACCTTGTGTAATTCTGCAGATTTTATGTTTCATGCAGTCTCTGCTCATTTTCTGCAAACATCCGGTTTACCAATTACAGAGACATTAGCTTTTAGCTATCTGGCAACAGACTGCATATGTTGGTGCCTGCATGTATGTTTATGTGGTAGTAGAAGTCACCAGGAACTCCACCTCTTTATATCATTTTCCTCCTCACTCCTCATTCTGAACGATGTAGATTGACAAAGCTCTGGGTAAGTGTGAATTTAAAACATTTTCATCACTGCCTGAGCTGAGTTTCTCTGTCTGAGACCATGTATGCCTTTCTATTGACATTATATAAAGTGCACATATAGGAGTTTATCTTGCCAAGGGTATGAGGGGGCGTCCTTAGGAAGTAGATATAAGGTGTTGTGCAAAATGCCAAATTTTTCTGAATAAAATAGGCCATGTTTATATTTTATTCTCTCAATTTGGAGGAACATGTAAACCAATTATTGATTCATCTCAATATGTTATCATGCTAAATTTGGATTGAGCCATTAAGAGTGAATGAATCAAAGCAACGGTTAGCTGCCACAGGGCTTCAAGTAGAGGGAGCCTGAAAAGTTTTTTCTGAAACTGTGTCCAAGTCTGAAGTGTAATGACAGGGTAGCCTTTTGGTATGTCAAGGTAATTATAAGAGCTACAATTAAAATGGCAGGTAATGAGACTTTACTACACACATTAGCCTCCACAGAGACTCAGGTCAGGCTTGATCGTTCAACTATAAAATACATCCAGAAGGACAAGCAGTGAATGTTTACAACCCAGTGAAAATGCTGAAAGTTAGATAAAGCCATACCCTGAATTAGCTTTGGTCTCTGAAGGACAGTTTTCTACCAATGAGGATGTTTACCACTCCAAATATATAATGACAGAATAGGGCCAATAGTCTTAAGATTGGCAATACACCAAGCAGGAGACATGGAGAAAGATACAGGAACATGAGTAGTGTCATTTTGACAGAATGTGTTTGTCTTTTGAAGGATGTACATACAGTGCACACACACTCAAACACACAGTTATTTAAATAATAGCCAATGCTCAGGCCAAGATGATTTCATATGCTTTTTTCCAATCTTAATTTACACTTATGAATAAAGTTTAATCTCTTTTTACACAGTGAATGAAGATCCCCACAGTAGCCAACATTCATGGGCACAAAGAACAGCAGCCTTTCTAATTATAGTGAATCAAGTGATAACTGACACTGAGCCAAATTTAATTAACTGTTCAGCTATCTTCTCTGATAATCTTGTTGATTCAAGCACAAGGCTGTGCAGACATGGCCTGGACTACCAAAAACCACTTAGACAAGACAGCAAGGGTCTGCTGTAATGGAGTGGTGAATATAAGAACAGTATAGGTGACTGTGACCATTTCTACCAATTAAATCAGCAGTAATCACTGCTCGTGGCATGACAGTGTTTAATCAGACCTTCATCTGCCCTTCTTAACTGTTCTTGAGCAAGACTGTGTTTATAATGAATACTAAGCCCATGGTATCAACATGTGATTCACTGAAATTCCTCTCACTTCCAGACTCCATGAGGTCCTGATGGACCTACAGCACCAGCAATTGCAGCAATTGACAGACTGGTTGGACGTGACAGAGGCGCGGATTAAGAGAATGGGGGCTCAACCACTGGGTCCCGACCTGGAGGATGTCAAGCACCAAGTGGAAGAGCACAAGGTAGGCAGCTGCAGGCCTGGTCCCTGTTGTTCAAACATGGCAGAACTAACATGGTATGGTAACATGTTGTTATCAGGTTAGAATGATCCTGTCGTATTAATATAATGGTTGGGGTAGAGGTCTAATGATCGATCAATTCTCATCCAGCTAACGTGGTTCTTCAAATATACTGTAGTTTGAGGATTTATTTGATAAAGTCAGATGAAGTTAACTTGAATAACTGTAATTTTGAAATAGGCAACATTGTTGAAGAGTCAAAACCATGGTCAGCACACATACGATACTGAGTGCTGATCTCTGGTGTATACTTAAACTGTATGAGCCTCCCAGCATGCCTCCCAGCATGCACCAGGGTGATAGACTTATGAACATAAGTCTCAGTTTCTTGTGTTCTTGCATTGTTTCTGTGTGTTCTGCATTATGCTCCACACTGTTTTCACCCATGCTTCCATCTACTATGAATCATTTAAATAATTTGCCTTCTAATGTATAGACTCTGACACCAATTTAGAATTAATTGATTGCTGTAATCCAAGTATAGTCTGTTCTGATGATGCACGTTAATCATCACTGTTAAATGCCACTTTCCCACTAATCTGACAACAGTCAAAAACTGACAAAAGGTTTAGCTTGGTTTAGTTGGGTTTCTCAGTGACCTACATGTTCTCATCCAGTCTGAAGCAGTTTTAAGTTATCTCCAGAGTGTTTGCTTCTCATTTTGGTTCATTTATCCAGGTGACAGCAATGGTATTTCAACACCGTTGAAAAAAGAGAAGGAAAAAAGTTACACCAAGACTGCTAGTCTCAGCTGCCTTATGTGAAAACGGTGAAACAATCAGTTAAAAGTGAGAATGTATACTTACAGCAGTGACAGTAGTATAGTATTCCATATGTTTTCATGCAGTTAATAGGAGAAGTATGTTAACATATCATGTATTGTGAGAAGGTGGGTACAGATGCAGATGAATGACAGACACAGCTGAACCACCTTCTGTATAGACATGTCACTATTCAGGTCATCATTCAACCACAACTCTAAGTCCTTCTGTTGGTTGGCTGTACTTCAGTATTTTGTTCATGGTGGGGATGGGGTGAGGCTGTCTAAATCATTTCCAAAACCCTCCTCCCACAAAAGATAAACATGGACATCTCTCTACAGATTTAACAGAAATAAAAGTTTTAAAGAAATAAAGTCTAATATACAAAATATTATGGGCCCCTGACCCTTTGGATGTGTGCCTAGTAGCTGTGTCACTAATTCATCCATGCAAGGTCCTCATTGTTAGAAAGGGTATCACAATAAAGTATGGACAACAGGTGATTTGGACTCATGCACATTTGGCTGTTTCCTTATATGTTCTTACTGTAGAAGGATAAAAAGGAAGCTACAACAGATACAGAAGATCCTCTTCTAACATCATCTCCTTTTAAAGCTCCAGTCAGGTTTCACATTTTAACAGGAAAAAAAAAACTTCTTCAGTTCAAGTCCTACAACCATTGTTCATAGAAAATGATTGCTCTAAGTTCTTACATTTAAGCTGACACTTTAACTTACATCTTGTTTCAGTTGGTACACATGAAATGGCATTCACTTTTCTCAGGGCTTCCATTTCAACTGACCCTTCCAGCTCAAATTAACACCTATACTTCAGATGACATTTTAGCTCCTCTCAGTGCCTGAAGTTCAAATGAATCTTCAGTACTTTTCAGCACTTTGACTTAAACTGATCTGTCAGCTTCAGTGAGAGCTCACTTAAACTGATACTTCAACATCATTCAGTGCTTATCTCTGACAATCTACCTTTATCTCTTATTCCATTTCAGTTTGACTAAATATATCACCATCTTGATCATACATGATGTATTAATGTATGTTTTTGTGTAAATTTTAATGTACTCTATGCCCTTATTATGTATACTGTAACATCTCACTTGTTCTAACAAGTCCTATACATATAAAGCAATTAACTTAGAATAAATAATAAAGAATTAACTTTCAGGTGCAACATTTAGGGAAGGAAAAAACTTGAAATATGATATATATTTACTCAAATGGAAATTTGACAATTTGGAAACTCTGCTGTAAAAGATCATGTGATCTGATTAACCTTTTGGTGAGATTCCTTTGCCAGCTGCTGCTTCCAAAGTCGAGAATAAGCTTTATGTTTTAACATAGATATAACTGACTGCAGTGTGTTTACCAGTGTGAGGCTCTGGTCTGCACCCACATTAACTCCATCTGTTTATTTGGCAGTTTTACATATCTCTGATAACTAAAAAGCACAAAGCAGCCAACTGTTTACAAGTTCTTGTCAAATCCATGCCTTATTTCGAGGTTTCACTTTCTTCTCACAGTGGGAGGCTCTGTCACACTGGATTCAACACAACAAGCCTGCAGTAGCTCTGACTGAAGCAAAACAACAATTAGTCATCCTCAAAACACAGCAGCTGCCGTGATTTAATTCACTGGTTAACATTACAGCAATATACTGTGTTCAGTTTGGGAAGGTTGATGATTGGAGATGTGTTGACTGAAAGTTCAGTTATTTTTGTGTTTTGGCTTTTCTGTCTCTTGAAAGGGGGAAAAGGGAAAATAGGCTCAGATTGGCAGAATTACCACCAATCATACTGCTGTACAATTGTACGTCAAGACTGGGAACACACACCAAACACAACTTGATGGCATTCACTTAGAAATCACAGGTTTACCACAGAAACAAACACTGTCGACTCAGGTACTATTTGTGTGTGTGTGTGGTGTGTGTGGTGTGTGTGGTGTGTGTGTGTGTCCTACTTTCCCTGCTACATGCCAGGGAACAGGGGTTGCAACCAGTGAACAAATTACTTTTAGAAAGTGGAAGCTTTCAGAAAATCTTTGAAAACTGAATTCTGTAAGGAACAATGGGGGGATTTAAACAATATTAAAAAGTCTTGGCAGTCAGTGATTTGGTAGTTTTAGTTGGGAAGTTCTGGTTTGGTACTTACAGAATGTGTATAGATTGAAAAATGGAAACTAGTAGGAACAGTGTTTCACTGAAAAAACCACCGATTGTGCTGAGGACCGTTTAAGTGTGTAACTTTTTTCCTTTGTTAATTTCTGTGTTTACAATGAAATGTATCAAAAAGAGCACAAGATCTTTAATTCATTTTTGCCCACCTACACAATCCAGTGTATCCACACAATCTTCCATTCTCTCAGTCATCTTGAGTTTTGGTATAAATCTTGTAGCTATTTGGTATTGATCATGAGTTATTTGAATTTGCCGTGCTGCCCACATTTTGAACAATACATTATAATGTAAAAATCAGAAAGAAAAATTAAAAGAGCATAAAAAACAGTCATTAAAAAAACTATGAAATGCATGCTGAAAAAGCTGAAATAATATGGTGAAAAGGGTGTAGATTGGTTGCAATTTGACATAACTTTAACTCTGTAGTTCACAAACTGCTACTACATAGTGGAATGGTTCTAAATGAAAGAATTATCTGTCCCACAGAAATCAGTGTTATATGTATATATTATACGTTATATATTACAGTGTTGTATTTGTCTTAGTAGACACCTATACCTCAGCCTCACTTACAGTAGACAAAGGTGTCCCACAGTTTTTATGAATGACATAGATCAAGGAGATCAAGGAGATCAAGGAGCAATCATCTATATCACCCTCTTTGAATTAAGCCATAAAGTTTTTGCAGGATTCTTTTAAATCACTGCAGATTTCACTGTTAAAATTGAAAGTGGTCCTAAATTTAAGAAATACCAAATATATCACCTTCACTCACTCTAGCGCAGCTGTTCCCACTATCCAATAGAAGGCGCATGGCTCGATGAAAAGTTTATCTTTAATGTGCATAGTGAAAAAGCTTAGAACAAATCTTGAACTCTGCATATCATGCTGCATTACATTTTGTAACAGGTGCAGACTCATGGACTTTTTTTTTAATACAAATCTTTAGGATGATTCTCTCTATGCCAGAGGAGAAAAATACATGTTGCTATTTATTGCTAAGACATTGTTGGGTAAATTACAGACTTCTATCTAGCCTCTAGCCCTAGATCTCTAGCCTTTTATCTTATCAAAGCAGAAACTAAAGCACTAGATCATCAACTTGATTCCTTTTGAATATTCCCAGGATGCTCTCAGAGCTTGGTAAAAATGCTTTCTCTTTTAATGCATCCTGGGCATAGAATGAGCTGCAAAGTAGCATTACTTTCAAAGCACTTCATTCTTGGAATAGGATTTTTACGAACTGCCCTAAAGGAAACATGATGCGATTTTACATAATCCATAATTTATATCACTGGTATAGCCTGTACGCCCCTCTTCTTTTATAATTTTCCTTATGGTGCTTTTATGTGTGTTCTAACATGAATTTGTTTTGTTGTTTGTTTGTTTTTTTATGTGAAACTGCTTGTTCTGCCATCTTAACCAGGACTCTCTGAAGAGATCTTGTATCACAAAGGAATCTTCCTGGCTAAATAAAGATAAATAAAATGAATTTTTGTTGAAATGTTTAGGTGAAAATATGTGGGACTGTGAAAGGGTTGAAAAGTTGAAAAGGTTAAGAGATGGGCAGAAAAATGGGCCAAAGCCTGGGTGAACATCCCTATGGAAGCCAAGTATTAAAGTTAAATGATGTGACATATAGACAGGTTACAGGCTCTGAGCCTCTGAGACGCATCCAATAAGATAACGCACCACAAGCAAAGAGCTGATATTTGCTGGTGTGACCAGCCTTATATGTATATTTTATCTGCTAAGGCTAAACTAAAGTGCCCAGCACCCTGACAACAGCCCCCTGCAAATTATTTTCACTTTTGTCCACAGCATCCCCAGCTTACATCAGCTAACAACAAGTTAGCTTGTTAAGCTAATTAGTACATTAAGTTAACAGGCATGTTAACTTAATGTACTAATGTTAACTAGCATGCTAACAAGCACAGCCACCTAGCATTCTGGGGATATATAGGGAAAAGTGTCTAGCAGAAGTGTCAAGGGCGTGCTTCACTGAAGTGAGCACACTAGTAATTACTGTCTGACTTAAGTCTTCCACAAAGATTTACTTTTAATCGATATGCATAGCTGTGTATGTTTGTCACCCAGTGTTAAGGGAATATAGTTGAAACATTGCTCTGCTCTGAACTCCAACAATCTTTAGCTTCTGTTGCTTCTGGCCACATTCTGTCAACTCATTTAAACTAATTGGTGTCATGCTATATTTCCATGCGTGTATATGTGTGTGTGTGTGTGTGTGTGTGTGTGTGTGTGTTGCAGCTTCTGCAGGAGGACCTGGAGCTGGAGCAGGTGAGGGTGAACTCTCTAACCCACATGGTGGTGGTGGTGGATGAGAACAGTGGAGACAGTGCGACTGCTGCCTTGGAGACCAAACTTCAGGTAAAAGCACAGAAATAGGACACACACACATACACACACACAGGTCTGTATTAACATGCTCGTATTGCAGGCACTTTCCTGAAAAAACAGAGCAATGGGAAAATTTCAGAAGACAAATACACTGTGGGCTAATTTTCCTTTTTCTTTTTAAATATTTGTGGAGTTTCTCTCTTCTCTCTCTTTCTCTCCTCTTCCTCGCTCTCTCATTCGCTCACTCGCTCCCTCAATGGGAAAGGGCTCAGCAGACTCCAGCACGGTTTCTCAGGGAAAATAGAACAGGAGATAGTTTTGTCTTTGGTGTTGTGCAGTAATTAGACCTTGGCAGCGAGATGTGCTCGTACTGTACATGTGTGTGTGCTGTAGCCTTCTGCTGATTTTGTTTACTCTATAAGTTATCATCACAGACTCCAGCCAGGAGTCAGACTTTGTTGCCTGTTTGTGTGGTTAATTTTCCACGCTTGTCTTAGCCTCTGATGTATGGACTTTAGTTCCCCTTGTTAACTCCCATACATTGCCAAGAATCAAACTGAAATCTATTAAAACAGCTGCTCCTGATTTTCACAACTTTCTAATGCACTTTAATTGGCAACATGCAGCCTCGTGTTGATGCACCATCCCACTATTATTGTCTTCTTCCGTGATTCAGTTTGTTGGAATGTATCTCACTCTGAAATCGATAGGGTGAACCTTTGATACAAGGACACTGGATAAACAAGTAGACCAGCATCTGTATCACTTCCCAACATGCTGCAGGGCTGCCGTTCTGCAGCTGAGCCTGACCTCTGACCTTGCTGTGGAGAGTGAAAAGATCCTTTATGTTCATGGATCAATAAAGAATTGTTGCATTAAGGATTTGATTTTGTGTAGTAGAGTTGGTTTTTAAAGTTGCAGTAAAGTTTTACAGATTTTTGAAAAAATCTTCAAAAGAGATCTTGGTGCTTTTTTCTACTAACCTGTTACACACAGCAGATCAATCACAACAGTGTTCTCAAGCTAAACTACTATTAAAGGTGGTATATGTAAGCGTTTGCTATCACTACAAAGCCAATTTTAGCATTAATAGCTGTTAACATACCAAAAGCTTCAACCATACTCTCTGGGCAGTGCTACATGTTCATCCTCTCACTGAGAGCAGCATGGCCTGGATGCTACAGGGACTCAGTATCACAAAGTGGTATTACAAGGTGCGTTGGGGCAGGATGGTCTTTTGCTAGCTGGTTAGCATACTAACTAACTTCTAACTTCTACTGAAGTAATAGAAACAGAAGCAAAATGAGAGTTATCATTTGTGTTGCTTCCCACACAAAAAACCTTATTCCATCAGTGGAATGCTATTCTGTTTGGCTGTGTCATTTGGTGTTTGCACTATGTTTAATGGGAACTTGGAGGCAGGAAGGGGTCAGTAGAGGCACAGATGTAATTTTTTCCCCAGAGCCCCCTAACAGATTAATCTTGCCAGAGATAAGGAGAAACAGATCATATTTTAACAGATCTCAAACTACAGCCTCGATTACAGATGAAGGCTTTTCTGAAGACATGCATACCACGCTGTGTATGCTGCAGTTCGATGTGATGGAGAGCTGACTCAGTGGAAAATAGCAAGTTGATGTGTGGAGAAAAGGGGAAGTCATCGTGATTTCATCTTTGGGAAGTTCAATCTGTTATCTTCAGGGAAGGTGCCGAGTGAGCGATCCAAGATAGATTTGTGCAAAGCTGGCAATATACACAAACAGGAAATGAAGAAATTTGGATAATTGGATGCAAGTGAAACTCTTCCTTGGGGAGAAAAGGTTTGAGGAGCTGTGGATAAAAGTAAGCTCCTCTATGCTGGAAGCAGATTAGCTGAAAATGAGTCTCTTCTCTAAACTTTAGCCAGACACTCCTTCCTAAAAAACTAATCTGCGAAAATATATTAATGAGACAATACTGCTGCGAGTATCTTGAATCATTCACCATGTCATATTAAGCAATTACAATGCAAAGCACACATCACTTGTGCTGCATGGAAAGTATAATCACATCTAATATCATCAGAAACCTAGTGCAACTTCTTGTTTGACTTTCTTTTTAATGACTGGAGGTTTAACTGGCCTTGTTTCCTGCAGCGCAGTTTATTACTAAATACAAGATAAGAGAGATAAATAGATGAGGGTGAACATTGTGTGCCAGAATGTAAAAATGCAGACAGAAGGTGCCTTCCCTGGTTTCTCCACACTGCTAAACTGTCACTTGATTAATTACAGGCTATTCATCTTAAGATTAACCTGCTGAGCCTCTCTCCACATCTGTCTTTACCGGCTCACTTTTTTGCATCTCATTGTCTTTTTATTTCCTAACCTCACTCGCCGCCCTCCCCCTCCTCTGTCTCTCTGTCACCGTGATGACTTTGTTCAGTGGACATACTCAGGGTTTTGTCTTTGCCAGTTAAATGGAACGGAAGAGTGTCTCTCCCATTTTACTCAGCTAACTGCTAGCTGCCAATACAATAGAGTCTGGAAAAACAAACTTTTACAGCTCGTAGTCTCTGTGTCTGTGTGTGTCTGACACTGCTCCCACATGCTGTATTGTATATAATGGAAACATTTTCATCATTAGTATTGATAGTGTGGAAGCAAATGAGGACCATAAGGAATTGAATCTCTTGAATTTGAATACTTGATTTCGATGTTAATATGCCACTGAATGTGCAGCATAGAAACATTCACTGTAGGTAGGTGAGGTAAAGTGGGTCACCCATTTATCACAGGGTTTTCAGCTCAATTCCCAGCTCCCTGTCTTCACATCAAAGTGTCTTTGTGACATTGGCCCCAAGTTGCCTCTGATGGCCAGCCCAGCACCTTGCATGGCAGCTCCTCCGTTTACTAGTGTGTGTGTGTGTGTTAGTGTGAGTGGATGAATAAGAGGCACATTGTAAAATGCTTTTTCTAGTAGTGCTATATGTGTCAATTCACCATATTTTATTTGAAAAAACACCCCCTGAATGCATAAGGTTTGATTTCAACCTCTTAAGAATTTACTGAGGGTATTCTAAAGTTTAAAAACTTGATGTTAAGTTGTTGGATTGTTTTCCCCCCAAAATCAACAAATGTAATGTTCAGTTGTTATGTTGCTGTGTTATGTCATGTTTGTGGCCTACTCCCCTGAGGTGATCAGTGTTTGCCTCCAGTTTTTCCTCTATTTACCTTCTGCTAACAGTGATGGAATTGTGACGTCTTTATTCTTTACCCATTACATTATACAGTCATTGTTTGCTTCATTATGATAAGTTGAGAAAAAAGTTGTCCATTACCACTTTAAATTTACAAAAGCTCAGAAAGAATGAAGAAAACTAAAATTCAAAATGTTCTCCTGAATAGTAATGAATTAAACATGATATAAAATACAGTTATTTATTCGTTTACTACAAATCTAAAGATCATCAATGCTTTTGGTCACTTGGATAGGATATAGAGATATTTTGCTCCTGTCATCTCTGGACTTCATGCCCTTCCACACTCATGATCAGCTCCGTCTCTCCGGACGAGAGAGGAGGGAAAATCAAACTGCATTTTTGGCCACTAAAAAACTGAAAATGGCAAGTGAAAATGTGAATGCATTAGCCTTTGAGGCAATGTGATGAAAATCTTTCAATCCCTCAGGGGAAATAATTCAAAAGGAATTTTTGTGCTAATGTAGAAATTAATAGATCATTTTGTGTGTGTGTGTGTCTGTGTGTGTGCAGGTGCTCGGTGATCGCTGGGCAGCCATTTGTAGATGGACAGAAGAACGCTGGATTCTGCTTCAGGAGATTTTACTGAAATGGCAGCACTTCACTAATGAACAGGTATGTGTGTGTGTGTGTGTGTGTGTGTGTGTGTGGAGCAGAGGCAGAATTTTCAGCATGTATAATGAGATTAGATCATCCAGATCATGTCTTTTTTCATATTCTTCAGGCTTTACATATACATTTTAAGCTTAAATAGACTTTACATGATGTCATTTATCTTAAAGCAGCTAAATTATATGCATGTATATCAGCTGTATATCATCACCACATCGCTAATCTGACACATAGAGACAAACAACCCTTCACACTCACATTCACAGGCAATTTAGAGTCACCAGTGTGCCTTGTCCAGTTAAAGATGTCCCTTCATCTAACTTATGTCAGAGTCTACAGTCAGTTGTAATGCTCCCTGTGAGAACAACAACAAAAATCCTGGATGAAAGTTAAACCCTGAAATTACTTTTTGCAGTTGTGATGAAGTTAAAATAATTATTGACCAAAGGGTGGTGTCAGAGTGAAAAGAGCATGGCAGTGTTAAAATGTGTGTGTAGTAGAGTTACACATTTGTTAGTGTGGACGGTATAAGCAGAAATGTCAACATGTAAAGCTACAAGTGATATTTCAGTGCATCAGGTGTAGTGTTAGGTGTGACGGTATCGGTCAGTCATTTCAGGTCACTACTTTGTTCCAAAGCTGAAATGTCTTTCAGTATCTTTCAATACTAAGCATGTCTCTGTCTTGTTAGAGTTAACTCTTAAACTAGCAGCTACATGTTGGATGTTCAGTAGAACACAGTGATGTTGACTGTGCCACATACAGTGTGTGCTCCATTGCCCACAATTACCAATGTCAGTTCACTGCAACACAGTTTAGTGCCACATCAGTTACAGTGAAAAGTCAGATCATTCTCCACATGCTATAGTCCTCTAGCTTATTACATTGACAAACACCCAACCAGATGTGTTAACCAACAGCAGCAGTAACCAACTGGTTTACAGTTAAAATGTCTATCAGTGATGCTGTGATTTACCTATGTAGCAGACCTGGGAGTGATCACAGGAGAATAGGCTACAGACCTGCATACAGCTATTGTCTTCACTGTTGTTGGTTGATATGTACGTTGACATAAGGCAGGAGGAGTTCAGTGAACATATGTTGGAGTTTGGAGTCAGTTTATCACAGAATATGTGGGGGAGGAAATTTGCTTTTTTCCTCGTGGAGGCAAATTTCCATTTCTCATATACTGGGCAGGACATGAGCCTCTGTCCCCCATGGAGAGTGCATGCTTGCTAATTAGCAAATATTAGCGTGCTAACACACTAAACCAATGTCTATATATAGAGATGGATGGCACGTCTCTGCTTCTTTTCATGCAATCAATCAAACAGTTGTAGTAGAGTTATTTTAGTCTGGATCAAAGTGGTGCACCGATTTACTAACTCTTCTCTCCCAAGAGCCTTGCAGCTATAATGTTGCTGGTAAAAATGTTTAGGTGTGATCACAACAACAAAAATATGCAGAAATGCAACATTAAAATATTTATCTTTCACAAAAGCATGGTATACCTTGTATTCTAAGGTCAGTTAGATAACACTGCACAGATCTAGCCATTACACACACACACACACACACACACACACACACATATATATATATATATATATATATATACACACATATTCATTAATTAGATGATTTTTTGATTGAATGAGATGAGAGACATTGAAACAACTCTTTATTTTCTCTGTCCTTTATCAGCATCTTCGCAGTTGATATTTTTAGTCACAGCAGACTTTGTAAAGGAAATTAAATGTGTCATGATATCCGATTTGCTCATGTTCTGTGATTAATAATTGAGGAAGCTAAAATCACAACATCGGCTTATACACGATTAACTGATCAGCTTTAATTATAAGCCCCAAAACTAGATTGCTACCCTTTGGGCCATAGTCACCCTTTTGTTCATTGTTGATTTATTAAATAGAAGACATTTAATGCTCTAACACTGGTGTTACATTGGTGGAATTATCATTCAGAGCCAAATATACATTTATTAATAATATATTAATAGTTTTTGACATATTAAGATACTGTTATGGGTTTTTTTTTAATTCAGTAGCAGTATAATACAATATACTGCAGATATTTCAGCTGTTTGTTTGCTGGAATCTTACTGTTGAAAACTCTTTGTGTGCACTGTATGTATTTACTTTTTGTCTGTGCCCAATGTGGCCAAAATGTGGGACTAGGGGCATTAGGGGGCCATTTGCTGAAGTGTGATTACTCAGCTGCACAGATAAGTACAGACTGATCATAAAAAAATCTCTCCACAGTGTATTATAATGAGGTATCATTGGCTACAATGGTTCCTAGACATCCATAAGAACCAAATTTAATTTGATTAATTATTCAGAACATCAGGAAATACACCAAATTCAATTTTCCCCTTTCTCTGGCTAAATGCTTGTTCAAGTACCACCCGAGGCTTTGGTTGCAAATGAACTGTCCATGTGCTGATAACAGAAATATTCACAGTGTAATCCTGGGCAGAGCAGGAGATGCTGTCACAGACAATAGGTTGCTTTTCAGAGCCCAGAGGAGGATGCTGCAGTCAAGAGCTGTCTGCACCAACAGGAGACAATGGCCACAAGTGCACCACCTTCCACATGATAACATTTCTCCTCCTTTTTCTTGTGCTCCCTCTCTTCCCGTCCCCTCGTTTCCCTTCTCTCCCCTCTCTGACTTTCATCCATTCATCCATCTCAATCCTCTTGTCTCTTCGGCCTACAAATCTCCCTTCTTTGGATTCCCATGGTTCCCTTCCTTGTTTCCTCTCCTCACCCTCATCTCCTTCTTTCCTCTTTTGTCTCCTATCCTTTCTTCCCAACTCCTCTCCTCTATGCTCTGCTCCTCCTCTTCTTCCCTCTCTTTACTCGTGTCTTCTCCTATTTCCTTTCTTGTCCTTTTCTTTCCTCTCTTGTTCTCTTTCTTTCTTTTCCTCCCTCCTCTTTCCCCCTCTTTTCATCTTCTCTCCTCTTCTTTCCTCTGCTCTACTCTCCTTGTTTGAGCTTGTCATTACCTCTCCTCTCCTCTCCTCTCCTCACAGTGTTTATTTGACTCCTGGCTAACTCAGAAAGAGGAGCTGGTTAGCTCCATCAAGACCTCCAACCTTAAGGACCAGGCAGAGATGGTAGCTTGCCTTCGCCGTCTTGCGGTGAGAGCTCCAAATCACTTCCATTTAGCAAAAACAAGAAAGCTATACACTGAGGAGATTTTACACAATTTTTGGTCACACATGGAATGAGATGAGAGACATACCAGGAGAGCTTAGCTCCTCAACATGTGTTTTTGTTGTTGTTTTGTTTCTTTTTTCCTGCAGCCAGTGAAGGCAGAGCTGGAGGTGAAGCGTCCAACCATGGACAAGCTGTGCTCCATGAGTCAGGATCTGCTATCCAGTGTAAAGAATAAGGAGGTGGCCAGCAAACTGGAGGCTAGACTGGACAGCTTTGCACAGCGCTGGGACCGACTGGTGCAGAGTCTGGAGATGAGCACCTCCCAGGTACATGACACATATGTAAAAGAGTTATATTTTAGTAGTTATTTCTTTTTTAGTTAGAGTAGTATATACACCCATTAGCCACAACCTTTAAACAACTGACAGATGAAGTGAATAACATTGATCATGTCATTAGAATACATTGTTCTGCTGGGAAACCTTGGGTGTTACTTTGGATGTTACTCATCCAGCATCTGTGGGATGCACTGAACAAGCCAGATCCATGGAGGCCTCACCCCACAAACCACAGGACCCAAAGGATCTGCTGCCAAGGTGCCAGTGTCAGAAACCATAGGACACCTTCAGAGGTCCCATGTTTATGCTTTGACGAGTCAGAGCTGTTTTGGTGGCATGAGGGGGACCTATGCAATATTAGGCAGGTCCCACAGATGCTGGATCACACTGGGATCTGGGGACACCTTGGGCTCCTTGTCGTGTTCCTCAAGACATTTCTAAATATACACGTATATTTTTTAAAAAGTCTAGCTGTCAGGTTCTGAACAGTTTAGAGTTTGTGCATTACTTTCTGCTGCACACCAAATAAAATATCATTGCAGTCCAAGCGTGATGAAATGAAAGCATGTATGATGGATTCAGCATTTCTTAAACTCACAATTGAATTGATTCTAGCATAATTCCTTAGATGGTACAAACAACGATGGGCGGCCTTGCTAGTGTGAAATTTCAAATTGAGGCTGGAATCAAACATCACATTATATTTCTGACAGAGCTCTTACAGTCTATTTCATATTTGGACTGTTGTGCAAGTAAACACTGGATTTGTGGGTTCAGGTGGTTCAGTTTTGTGAGAGTACAGTCAAAGAAACTATTCATTTTTTATAACAGCATTTTGAAGGTGGAGGGGATACTGGGCTTGTTTACGGCAAAATTTTGTCACAGATCTTACACGCACCCACATGGCTGTTGGTAGAAACATAAACACCAGCATTGAGAGTGATGGTGAGGATACAACCAGGTCTCTTTAAACAGGAGAGGGACTAGCCGTGACAAATCCAGGAGGTGGTTGTTGTTATATCGCGATATGAGACTTTTGTCACATCGCACAGCCCTAGTTTATAGTATCAGAGGTCAACAGTAGTCCTGTTTTAAGCATGCTGCTGTGATAAACCTGGGTCCTGGTAGTACCAAGTCTTTGGCCTCAGGGACAGAGAGAACTGAATGGACTGGCTGGCTGACAGAGGTCATAAGAGCTTTATGTTACACACCACTGGAGAACAATTAGAAGGGAGAGGTGGAATCTTCCTTTCCTCCCTACACTGTCCTGAGCAAACATCCGGCGATGAAGTGAGTAGCAGTGCTTTTAATAAGCACTGTCAATCAACATTGATCACTCTTCATTGTCACTTGACTCCAAATGTTCATTTGTTCAATTCTCACTTTTCCCTTGCTGTTCTCTCATCTCCCTCTGTAACTACAAAAGTCCTCTCTCTATATATCTCTGTCACATTTGAGCTTTTAAAACTGACATGTGCTGACAAGTGATAAGATAAAGACACAGTACTTCTGTGGGTTTTCATTCGCTGATAAAATACTGCACTTAAATGTTACTTTATCCTTAAAGTCCTCCGTGGAGCTTCATGCTGAGAGCTTGAGTATGTTTCAGGTTTGCAAAGGGACCCCAATGCCCTGAAAGTGGTCCTTTTTAGGCAGCACTTTCATTACTCAACTGGGACCAAAACAATCAGTTAAACAATTAGACTGATGAGATATAACATGCTACTTAGTGAGCTTTATTTTACCTTTGAACAGAGTCCAGGCTAGTAGTTTCTCCCTTGTTTTCAGTCTTTGTCCCATAGATAGCCAACTGCTGGTTGTAGCTTCATGTTAACAATGCAGAGAATATCTTGTTACGGTGTCCAAAAATTATTGAAACTACATCAATCACATTGTTGCACTTGGGTGATCCTCCTGCTGAACTAAATACTCTCTAGAGAGCAGTTGTTCCCACGCCTTTATTATTCACTAGAGCATCAAATGTGTATCAATTAATTAATCCGCTGCTGAAAATAGTACCAATCCTCTCTTTCCTCTTGCTTGAGTAATGTCTGTCAAAAACTACAGGGATCAGGACTTACTGAGCTCTTTAAAGATTGATGTCATCAGTAGTGTAACGGAGACCAAGGGATCCATTACCTTACAGAGAGCAGGATTACTAGTTGTTGGGTGATTGGTATGGGGTGTGGGGGTAAAAGAAGGAGAGGCCCAATCACCTGCTTAAGAGCTCCCTGAGCAAACCATTATAATGAGAAGGGGGAAGTAGAGATAAAGCTGAGACTAATATGTATAACTAGGAAGAGCAGATTTGTAATTGGATTATTTATAGAGATCTGTGTTTATGTAAATATTTATTCTTGATGTTGTATTTCCTTTGGTGTTGGTTTTATGGAAATGTTTTTGGCTTTATATGATCCTGGTCCCACCTCTTCTGACCAATCACTGGTATTAGTAAGGGTATAAAAGGCAGCTAGTTGCTTTCAGTTGTGGCTGGCGTTGGTGTGTCTCAGTAAATGCTACTGCTGCTTGAACTATTACCCAAGTCTCATGCCTCTTCAAAAACTTAAAGCCACTGCCGTTCAAACCGGCAAGTAGGAAGTAGCTTGGCTTTGAGCTAAGAGCCAGAGACAGGGAAGGGAAGTCACAAAGTATTGAGAGACAGACCAACATGTTTGTTTTGGTATTTCCATGAGATTTGTTGGCGGTAAGAAAAAAATCACTGGTCTTATCCTTTAAGCCAGGGCATAAATTTATTATCTCTGACAAGTTGGTGTGTGTATACTTATACTATACACGCATACACACACACACACACACACACACACTTCATCATTCTGCACCTGAAGTACATCATGAAGTTATTGGTCACACTGGTTGCACACATTGTCTCTCACTTTCTCAACTACTCATCCATTGTAATCAGTCAGATAATTAGCAGACTGACCTCTGAGGTCTCTTCCACTTCAGCTGTGCACAATCTTGCACACACTCTTTTCCATGACAGGAAAAACTATCCCAGTAGTTGTAGTAGTGCTTAACTGTCAACTGTCAACTTCCCTGCTGAAACAGACCTGAACACACACATGCTTACACACACATATGTACACACAGAAACTACATTTTTCTCTCAATTTTGCCTCCATCTCTCAAGGATGCTGTTGTACTGAATGTATGTGTGTGTACATGCAGACAGATGCAACAGAGCGATTTGGGATCTGTAGATTTTGATTTTGATCCATGAAAACTGATAAAGAGCCTGCTTTTGTGTGCAGTTTGTCTAAATTCTTATTATTTTTTCTGTGTACGTTCAGCTGTCATCAGTCACCAGTGTGGTCCAGCAGTCCGAGGTGACCCACTCTGTCACAGCAACCACAGTGACCAAGGTGACAACACGGGAGAAGGTGTCCTCTGTGCGCCAAACCCGAGAGTCGCCTTCACCACAGAAGAAGAGACAAGTGGTGGTAGACTCTGAACTCAGGAAAAGGTTGGTGTCTATAACTAACTATGTCTATTTGAATTATTATTATCGTTATAACATCAAAAGGTGCTTTCCTAACTTGTGTTGAAATGTTCAGTTTCATGCACCCCTTTCTGCTGTCTTATCTCAGCAGGTAGGTGATGAAACACTGCAGATGTTGATAATGAGTATGTGTGATGGTGATAGCACAAGACAGATTGAAACTGAACCTTTGATAGCAATGAAGTAGGAGATTGTCAAAATTCTCTAGGCAAGTAGTGAAGCACACTACCTTAGAAGAGGATGTATTATGCAGTGGTGAAAATTACCTTTAAAGTATAGTTACTCAAGCATGGTACTCAAGTGTTGCCTTTTATAGGTTGTACTTGGGCACCGGTCCAAATTGTGTGCGCTGTAGTAACTGCGTGGGGACTAGAGGCTTCTCTGTCTGTAGCTGCCTAGCTAGCATCTACCGATGTGAAGTGTTTGAGGAACATTGGTAAATTGTAGCGTCTACTGATAGCGTCTGCATGTTAGATGTATAGGGAACATCTATAAATTGTAGCTACAGAAAATAACCTAGGGTACACTCTCCCTCTCTAAACTGCATCAGTCTCTGCATACAAACAATATTTCTATTTTATGGTATTTTATACTTTTCAGATATGTCTCCAGATACACTTTATTTGACAGCTGTAGTTACTGTGCACTTTGCAGGTTGTATTATCATCTTATAAAATATGATGCATTGTTACAGATGAAACTACCCCATGGTGTTCAAAGCAGTAGAAAAAATGCCCTAGTATAATTCTTCACAATGATCACTTTTAACGTCATGCTGTTCGTTCCCAGGTAGTAGCATTTTATTTACCCCAGTAGCAGAGAAAGGACCTTTATTCAAGCTCATATTAGAGACAGACCTTTATTTCTTATTTCACTTTTGGCACAGTTAAAGTGAAAAGACTCAAAAAGTACAGCACTAATTCCATCAGGACAGCAAGAGTCACACGAGGAATTTCACTTTGCCCTTTTCCCTGTACAGTGTAAAACTACCATCCATGAAACTCAACACTTTCTCCAGAATTTTCGTATTAAATATCTCAGAGCCTTCCCTTTTATATGTAGAGTTTGAGGTTGTTTTTTTTTTTTTACATGGCATTTATTTGCCACTTTGTTTATTTGTCACTTTATTTGTCTGTCTTTGTTCATGCTGACCCAGCTGTTATATGAGACTTGAATATTATTTGAATTCCAGCTGTTATATGAGATTTTCTGGTATTTAAATAAGTCTGAACAACATCTAAATAAGTTAAAATATAAATTGATTTTTCCTAGTAACACAGTGGAGTAATGTTTAGGTCTTTGTTTTATTTGTACCCATGTTTTATTTGTTGGCTGGTGCTTGAGCTCCAGTTTCAGGCTATTCCATGGGTCAACAAATGGTAGCAGTAATGTGCCGAGAAATGTTGCACTGTACTTACAAACAGCAGGGAAGAGAAGAAACTAAAAGCTAGCAAACACTGAATGAAACATAACCTTTGTAGGTTTGGAAGGAAACTCCACAAGGGCACCTTTGACATATTTTAACATCATGTTACACTGCTTTTAGCAAAATATCTGAATTCTTCCTCTACCACTGCTCTAAGTGTATTTGTAGGTATATTTAAAGTTCCCAATTTAGAATATAATTTCCTTTTCCCCAGTTGTTAATAATTTACATTAATTATACTGTATTTCAGTAGAATTTGTGTAAATCATGTAAATAAGTATTGCTGGGATATTTACTAAGTGGGTATGAAACCAGCCCCTCACAGTTAAAGATTCTAATTGGCTGATGCCCTGGCTCCTCTAACTGAATGAGGTAATGAGGCAACTTTCCAAATCTACATGATTGGATGGAGTCAATGAATTGTTTAATGAGGGGGTCCAATCATGTCCAAGTAGTGTGTTGACTGGAATTAGTCACAGACCACTGAGAAAAATCCAAATGTAATGACTTTAACCACCAAACAAAGTTACATATTGACACATAGTTTTAAGAAGTATTGATGTGGATGTTGAGTAAATACAAGTCTCTGTTTCAAATACATGTGAGGAAAATGCTAAATGTGGCTTTGAATGTTATCAAAGGAAGTGAAATGCCAGGCAATCTGCAAATTAAATCATTTAGAGTTAACAAGGACAGTAAAGGAAGCAATCTTGAAAATGTAGTTTTTATTAGAAAACTGCAGCCACAAATATTTTTGTGCTTAACAATATTAGCCTAGTGGATGACACTACTTAGTACGTGTGTGTGTGTGTGTGTGTGTGTGTGTGTCATCAGGTTTGACGTGGACTTCACAGAGGTCCACAGCTACATGACCCGTGGCGAGGCCATTCTACAGAGCCCTGAATTCTCTGTGTCACGCAAGGATGGCAGCATTCAGGAGCTGTATGACAAAGTGCAGGTAAAACACACCCTCTGTGTATGTGTGTGTGTGTGTGTGAGAGAGAGGGAGATAGACGGAGAGAGAGAGAGAGCGAGAGAGAGAGAGGGAGGGAGAGGGAGAGATGCCTGCAGAGCTTAATCTGCTGAGACTTGTGATGCTGAAATAACAAGGTTCCATGGCACAGTTGGGTCAGGAATGAATTTTACCTTCCATATAGCAATCACAGGACATTCTGAACTGTTATTTTGAATACAGGACAACACTGATATTGGCTCCCTGGAAGTATGAGATGCAGCAAAGTGTCCATAATGACTGGGGAGTTTTCTAAGTTTTATACAGTAGCTGCCTGTGTACGTGAATTGACTGAATTTGTCCTCTAAAGGAGAAATCATACAAAATAACCACAGAAAACAGGAACAACAAGAAAGATCAGGAACTATATTTATTACCAAAGGAAAATAAGAAGACATGGAAAGAATCTGTTGTAGCTTAACAAATTTGTCTTTTCATAGAGCTTAAAGGAATAGTTTCACATTTGGGAAATGCTCCTGTTCACTTTACTGCTGAGACTTAGATAAGAAGATCAATACCACTCTTATCTCTGTACGCTAAATGTTAAGGTATAGCCAGGAGAGCATTAGCTTAATTTAGCATGGAGACAGGAAGCAGAGGGAAACAGCCGGCCTCTCCAAGAGTAAAAATAACTTCACCTGCCAGCAAATCTATCTCGTTTGTTTAATTCGGAAAGAGTTAGTCTGGTTCTGTCCGAAGGTAAAATGAAGCTCACTAATTAGGATTTTTTACCTTAGCTGGCTAGCTATGTGTTAGATTTTTTGGCCACTTGTGGCAGCACAACATGCTGTAACACAACATAGACATTATCACCTAGTGTAACATAGCATTTGGAAATGTTTTTATGTCCACCTGATGAATATGTCCTGAGAGAAATATCTCTTTAGCTGCTGAAGGCTCCACCAAAATCTCTGACCGAAAAGTCACTCAGTAACACAAACAAACTAACCAATGGAGGCAGCAGTGTTCTAGCAACTACCGTGTTCTGCTTGGAAAAAATATTGTTTTTGGCAATGGAGTCTGGAAGAGATCTCAAAGGATCTTAGTCTTCAATTAAAAAAGTCTCTCTGTTCATAATGCTCTCATACATTTATAATAACACTCTGAGCCTGTCAGTGGCAAAAACAAGCACTTTAGTTGATGTACTTTGACATCAGATTACATTGCAGTAGCTATTTGCCATGGCCGTGTACACCATTCTTGCTCATACTGCACTGATTTCAGAGGTATTTGTTCCTATCAATTATTTACACTGAAAAACATGGGGTGTAAGGCAGAGGTTAAAAAATACTGGAGTTGAACATTAAATTAAAACACTAATAAGTCACTCACCATATTTTGTTTCAGAATAAGTTATTTCTTTGAAAAGTCAATGCTTCCAAGTAGCTCACAAGCACTGATACACAGATACTCATGATCAACAGTTTTACATCAACCCCCACACTAACCACTGTAACTGTTAGCATTTACAAATGTGCTAACAAATAATTCATAATAAATGAATTAAACACAAATCCACTGCAAGCCCCATAAACAATGTATGAAGCTTTTAAGCAGTGTTTATGTCATAGTCTGCTATTGGAAATGATGTATGCATTTTGGTGTTAGATGCAAACAGATGAAATTCAGGTCTCTTCAGCTTTGCTGTCCGCTCTGCTCTCTGTAGCAAGTTATATAAGACACAACATTAAAATCTTCCAGAGCACCATATTAGGAAGGAAAACAAGTATCGATTTTATCCTGGTCACAGGCTTAAGGTGTTGGATCACTCTCTGGAGAGAACATTTGAGTCTTAATTGTTTCATTAAGACCAGCTGAGAATTATCACTTGTAATTGAGCTGTAATGTTGTTTGTCAGTTTGCTACATTTTTAATCTAACCTACCTTAAAAATCACACATATTGATAATACAGACGAGAAGAAAGTATTTTAATTCACATACTTTAATATGTACACCAATACGAAGCTTATGTTTTCAAACCTATGGAGAGGCATTTACTGCCCAAGACTTCTAGATAAACATTAAGCAGCAACAGGTCTTTGAAGAAGAAGCAGGAGCACTTTGGAGTGGTTTCCCAAGAAGAATAGAGAAATACATGTTTCTGTTCTGTTCTGTTTCTGTTGTTGGAGGCATTATGTTTTTATGTCAGCCCTACTCTAATGGATGTGATATCTCAGGAGCTACCTTGAGTGAATTTCTTTAAATTTGGCACAAACATTCACTTGGATTCACTCATGGATGAACTGATTAGATTTTGGTGGCTAAAGGTAAAGGTCACTGTCCTCTTACGTCCATTCCATTCCTGAGAACGTGATATATCAGAAACACTCAGATGGAATTTCATTACATCTGGCCAGAATTTGGTGGCTGAAGCTTCAAAGGCCAAGGTCAAAGTGACCCCACGACACATGTTCAGGATCAGCTTCACTGTTACATCATAATGTCCTGCAAAAACACTTTCTGGCCATTATTCACCCTATAGTTTTAAGTGTGCGTAGTATAAACTTAAAAACTAAAACTTCCTACAGTTTGGGTTCAAACTGGCTGATGACAGCAACAGGACCTGTTATTGTTTGGAATCGTTTTTTAATACTTTTCCTACTTGGCTTTCATCTGCCTTTGTAATAAATAATAGTTCTCTGGCCCTCGGCCTGTTGTCTGTCGTCTGTCTGCCTCTCTTTGTCAGTCTCTTGTTTTTGAACTCTCTATTTCTCCCCCTGCCCCATCACTCTCTCTTTCTTCCTCCCTTTCTCTTTGCCATAGGCGATAGAAAGAGAGCGGCCAGAGAAGTACCGAAAGCTTCAGGAGGCAACACGCACAGCGCAGACCCTGGTCGAGCAGGGTAATGTGCACACTCAGACACACACAGACACACACACACACACGCACTCTCATTCATTCACATGCATACACACACATGCACGCACGCACACCCTGTCTGTCCCCATGGCAACGCCTCCACCTGGTCCACCCTCTCTCCTTGTCTCCATAGAAACACTGATAGAGGGAGGAACAGACAGAAAGACAGAGGGAGAGAGACGTTTCTTTTCTTCTGTCCTCTCCTCTGTCCTTGTGCAATTGTTTGGGCTTCTGAAAGCACAGAAACACTCAAATTATACTTTTCACTTTTATTCATGCCGCCACTAACCTTCAACCAAACAAAACATGAACCTGAACATTCTTCAACTTACTGTGCAGGGCTGTGTGTGTGTGTGTGTGTGTGTGTGTGTGTGAGGAGAAAGAATGTACTTTTGAGTGCAAATACACAACATGTTCCACAGGTATACTATATTTTAAGGACTTTAACAGCAATGTTAATATGTAAAATCATATGTTTAAACTCTGGGAAAATCTTCCTAAGCACAGCTTATGAATAAAACCCTGAAAACACAACGTCATTACAGGTAATAAACAGTTTCAGGAACCAACGAACAAATAAATCTTCAATGAGAAAAAACATCTTAATGGATGAGTGGTAATGATCTGTATTTTTCTTATTTTGAACAAATCCCATGAAAAGACACAAACCAACAATGTGTTAGTCCATCTCTCAGCACTACCCTACTCTGCCTATGGCTCTTCATTAATCAATCAATGAATAATTAGATATTACAGATTGAAAAATTAATTACTAATTACTCAACAGCAGCATTTAGTTACATTACTTGTTAGATTGCTTTCATTACTCAAACCAGCTCTATGAAAAATGCTTTTAAAGGAGTAGTTTGAAATGGGGAAATAGAAGTATGATGAGAAGCTTGATACCACTCCCATGTGTGAAATATGAAGCTACAGCCAGTAGCTGGTTAGCTCATGGAATCTGATTACCAAAACTGTGTCCAAAACTGAAACTCGCGTTGCTGAAACTCGCTGCACTGAACAACTTTGGGGGATGCAAAAACTCAGGCCATGTAAACCAGTGAGCCACCAGTGTAACTTCACAGCCAACAGTGAGGGCAAAAGTCTGATCTGAGAACTGTAAACAAAAGGACTTCTTATCAAAAAAGTAAAAGACCAGCAGTTTACACATTTACACAAATAATTTGATAACAAGTTATGAGTTTTACATTTTCTTTCTATTTTCTCTCAAATTCTTATTTAAAAAGTCCTATCCTCATAGTGAAGCCACAGTCACACACAGCACCCAGTCTGAACAAAAACTATATGATTCCTGAGTGTACTGAGACACAGGTGAAACTTTTCTGACATTCGTCAAACTCCAGGTAAGACAATAAACCCCTCCAAATGTCAAAGTAATGCGTGATGGGGATTAATAACGTAAAGTAATCACTGGATTTTAAATTGTGATCCCTTACAGAATGACAAGGTGGCAATCACAGGAGCTGCAATTTTTTGACAAAAGCAAAATGTGTCAAAACATACCACTGAATGAAAGGAATGGACTACAATGGGGCTCTGTGACTCTATTAAGACTAAGATATATCAGACTTTGAATACAGTAATTGTAAGAAGGATGCATCTATTGTTGGTTTGTGTCTGCACGTGGTACTTGTTGCCAGTAGGAAAAAATTCTAATTGTTGCAAGAGCACTGAGTCTTCAACCTCAACCTTCTTTCAGCTTCAGGGTGACATATGATGGCACTTATCTAGTCAAAAGTAGCATTACCTTGATGCTTGATATGTAAATGGAAATGGAACATAATAGAGGTACAATTACAGGAAGAAGAGGCAATCTCAGGCCTGTTTGTGTGCCAGATGAGAAATACAAGCCAGGATGCTACCTTTAGCAGGTCCAATTATCATCTAGCTGATGGGGTTCAGTTTGCCCTTTTAGTGGTAGGAGTGTGAATCCATCTTTTTACAACTTTAGTATTGACTTTTCCCTCCTGGAACCTCTTGGAGGTTTTCATTTTCCAGGCACTGGAGTTTTACGTGCACTTTAAATTGGTCATTTACATCAAGTTAGCGGTGAGCATGAATGAACAGTGAGGTGTGTCTGCGTGTGTGTGTGTGTGTGTCCCTGTGTTCAGTGGGCAATCAGATAAACAGTTTGGAGCTCACATTTTGAGCAGAATATCAATGACTTGTCTCACCTCCCCTACAGATGACATTCACAATATTCTGTGTGCATGGAATGTGTGTGTGCCTTTATGTCTGTCCCCTACGAAGAGACCAGTCATGCACATGTGAACTGTGAAACATGCATCACTTTGTGTGTGTGTGTGTGTGTGTGTGTGTGTGTGTGTGTGTGTGTGTGTGTGTGAGTGATGAACCAACCAGATATTTATCTTGTACTTTTATCATTGTTTTGCACTGAAGATTGAACTAGGAGAGTTTCATTTCTGTCTATACTTTGGCATGTTCCAACTATAGGCGACCCATCATTACCTTTTCTCTGTGTGAACACTGGAAATACTGTATTAGTGCTGTAATGAACACTGAAGCCTCAGACAGAGAGACAGAGAAAGTCCTAACCCACTTCACTCTGATCATGCAGATGTCCAACCAACCAGCAATATCATCAGTTTTAAAGTATTCATGCAGCAGATGAGCAGAAGCAGTATTTTTGAATACTGATCTGGTGGGATTGAGCTGTTAGAGGGCAGAGAGGAAGCTCAGGTCCATTTTGGAAGAAGCTTTGTCAACATGTCGCCTTGACGTGTTGATTTTTACCATTCTTGCTTCGCGTCCTGTCAAAGCTGCCTGTCCATGCCAACTTTAGCTTTTTGAAGAATGTCTTTCTTGGCTTTCTTGGCTGTCTCTTGGCTGCTATAGTGATGGACAAAGTAGAGGAAGCCTGCTTCTTTGCTTTCTGCTGGCCTGAGGGTCTGGAAGTTGACATAGCTGGAGAGGTGATAGGGTAGGGTAATGTACTCAGCACATAATCATTATGTATAACATGTTACTGTGCAACAATAGTATGACAGTCATTTATGGATTTTACTTTCATTTTGAAAACTCTGGAGCTGTCAACTTTAAACTATTCCATTTGTTATGATGCATATTTAATGTTTCCTCTTTCTTTTCTTTTATTTGGTAAAAAAAGCAATTAAATACAATTCACATCACTGCAAGATATCTGCAGTGAAGTTTGTTCAGATATGGTATCATCTTGTCTTTGTCTAAAGCACATTCATGTCTGCAGTCTGATACTCTGCTGATGCTTCTGCAAAGCACATTTAAATGTACTTACCCATCTGTCTGCAGACACTGTCAGATGGGCTGGGTTTTGTTGATTTGCCTTTTCTCCTCTTTCTTTACTTTTTCTTACTGAGCTCGTAGCCTTCAAACTTGGTGTGTTTTCTTTTTAAGGGAAAATGTTAATAATGAAGTAGAGTCTATGTACTCTGGAAACCTGTGTCTGCAGAACACTTACACTGTTGTGTCATAGAACTCTCTGTGTTCTAATAACTATTTGTGTTCCTGTAGAACTCTCTGTGATTCATCAGTGAATTTAGCTATCTATAGCTGCTGTATTGATTATTTTTAATCTGTTTTTTCTGTCTCTTGAACATTTAAACATTTAAGCAGAGGTTGATGAAGTATTTCGCTTCCTTGTTACTTTGTTTACCTCCACCACAAGTAAAAGATCTGCACTTATTATTTATTAAACCAAAACATTAGTAAAGTGTACTTAAAGTACAAAAATTACACTGCAAAACATTTGCGTAAAAATAATTTTTATTCAAACATCAATACCAACACCACTCTGTCAAAGTGCTTTGTTACAAGTAAATGCCCTGGATTCAAATTTTACTTACTAGCAAAAGTACTAAACGTATTATCAGTAAAGTGGACCTAAAGTATCACAAGTAAATGTACCCAGTGGGCAGAATGGCCCCTGTTATTATACAGTATACTGTATTTCATAATATTATGTTATTATTATGTGTAAGCAGTATTTAAGTAACAACAGTTGGTCAAGATGGAGCTGATTTTAAATTACTTTATTCACTGCTGGGTAGTTTAATCTGTAACATTGCATCATATCTTATATATTGTTGATCATATGGTAAAATCAGAATAACTTCATGTTAGCTGCTGCCGTCATGGCGTACTCTTACAGTTGTTGAGAGGCATTGTTAATGTTATTAGTAACATCTATGGTTTGTGAGTGCCTTAGGGCCAAAGAGTGCTCCAACCTAAATGGCTACATAGGTTGATGATGACTTGTGTGCACTTTCTGGTGGATTATATACACAGGCGGAGTGCATTCACCCAAGAAAAATTAGTCATTTCAAGGCTGATGCCACTGGTGATAGTTGCCAACATATGTTCATTATTTTGTGATTGAGGTGATGGGATTCTTTAAGCAAAGACTGCATTATAAATGTTTGATAGGTGATGATTATGTCAGCTAACATTACTGCTAAAAAGTTTAATTTGAATTGTTGGTCTACTTAGCAATGAGAAGTACACAGCCATTAACAGCAACTAATGGGCTAAACACAGAGAGTTGTGTGTGTGTGTGTGTGTGTGTGTGTGTGTGTGTGTGTGTTGTAAATCATGCCCTCTCTCTGTCTGCTCCCCCAGAGGGGAGTCGTGCTGATGACATTGCCCAGGCAGCGGAGCAGCTGAACCAGCGCTGGGTGGGATTCTGCTCCCTGTTGACAGACAGGCTGGCATGGCTAGCTTACCAGACAAAGGTACACATACACACACACACACACACACACAAACAATGATTAATGTCCACTCTATCATTCAGGTGTTTTATACCTCAGTAGAATATTTTCTCTGCACAACCTGCATCAAGAGCTGCTGACCAAACTTCAGTGTGAACAGTGTGATGTTAGTCCTTTGGGCTGGTTTGATCATCTCAGATTGTGTTGAGCATTGAGGTATAGGCTATCAGAATGTCTGAAGGATGTATTTACAGTGACAAATATTCTAATCACTTTCTCTGACAGGCGCTTTTTTAAATGTTGGAAAACGCCTAACTCAATACCTTATCTGAACTCTGTTTGATGACATTAAAAAAATAATGTACAATGTTTATAGGTAAAGTTTGGAGAAAAAGTAAAAGTAAGGGAAAAGATGTTACTCACAAAGAAAACTCTTCTAATTTGCCACATCAGGACTGCATAGGTTTGGTTTGATCACATTAAACTCACAGTAGCCAGATAAGTCAACAAGTGTCATCAGGTTTTGATTCAAATATTTTTAAGTCCCACCCACTTCAAACTAGTTAGAAGTGCACGGAGGGGGAAAAAGAAGATCTCTCAGGTTAAATAACCAACCGTGGCAGAAAATTCTGTATTCATTTAGCACCTTATTATTCATGGCAAGAACAAAAGAAAAAAAACTTGAGGAGAATTCCCCATGACTAGTAAACTGTCCTTGATGCAAAAACTGGTAGAGTGATTTTACATGTATTCTTTATGTTTTCATTGTTCATTGAAGGTGAACCTCTAAATTTACCACCTAATAAACTTCTGTAAAATAAGCAGAGTCAACACATAGAATTTCTCCTTGCTCTTAAACTTAACTTAGTTAGCACTGCTGAAACCCTTTTGGTGAAAAACTATTGCTTCTGTATGAATGTGTTAAAAAATTCTGGTGAATAACAGAGTGATGTATCACAGGTGTAGACAGAGTTTGGTCATTCTGACCTGTCATCGCAGCTCCACTGCAAACTAGAATAGAGTTTGTGAAACAAGACAGATGTTGTGTGGGTGTTTGCTTCTGTCTTTTTAATTTTTTTTTAATTCTTTATTCAAAATGTGCTTCTGTCTGTGTGTATCTGTGTGTCCTGCAGGTTCTGGCCTTCTACAACTTATACGAGCAGTGTGAGCAGGCAGTGGACAGCAGTGAGAACTGGCTCAAAGTCCAGGCACCTCCAGCATCTGAACCAGAGCCGCTCAAAGTACAACTGGACAGATGTCGGGTGAGTGAAATAATCAGACTTTCTCCAGATGATCCATCATTCTCTGCTCAGGCCCACACTGGCTAGCAATACATAAGTGCACTTTTACATGCACATTTATACTTTTTATGTGTGTGTGTGTGTGTGCACGTTTGTTTGTTTTTCCTTAACACGCTCAGTGACCATTATTATGTTATCCATATTTTTTTTTTAATTTTGTTACACTTTGTTGTAAATTTCATTTTTTTCTAGTTCCTTCATTTCTTCATGATACAGTGTCTTTATTTATTTGGCTTGTTTGGGTTTCTGTCTCTTTTCATGCATCTCTTTGTCACAGCACTTTTCTGTAAGTATTTTGTGTTCATTTATTCATTCCTACAGAGCCCCGGAGTGCTCATAGAAAGACAAAAATATATGCATATATATATCAAGGCCATGTTGTTCTACATTCGTTTGCCTGCTCTATCTTTCTACATTTTCCTTCGATATCGAACGTCAGTAACAGAATGTTTGACTTTCATTTTATCATAAATTCAGTACACCCATGTTTTTCTTGCTCTCTCTCTCAAAAGCTCGTTCTTTAGCATATCCAGTTATCTCTTTCCTGGATGATTTACATTTCCATGATTAACAACTAATTAATCCATCCAACCATCCATTATCTATACTGCTTATCCTTTAAGGGTCGCAGGGGGCCAGAGCAGATCCCAGCTGACACTGGGCGAGAGGCGGGGTATACCCTTGACAGATCGCCAATCTAACGCAGGGCTACGACTAATTAATGTGTTATGTATTTAATTAATATAACTACATGAGCTAATTATGACAAATGTTGCCTTTCTACTTAATAATTAACAGTGATAATTGAAGCAGGTGAAGTACACTTCATGCTTCTGGGAGAAAGGCTCGTGCACTCGTGCGCAAATTTTTTTTTCTTTTTCTTTTTCTCTATGTCCAGAGCTCCGTATGTTCCAGCTCCCACTGAATGATTTTATTTCCTCCCCATTTTTGTATTTTTTACAATTTATCGTTGACAACACTTAAACCTATTCTTACAATAATATAACAATAGCTAGGTGGTATCAATCCTCTCAGATAACTCTCAGAAAGAAAAGGAATAGCGATGTTTCCCAAAATCTCCAGCTATTCCTTGAAACCAGCAAAGATAATGTGATGTCTCAGTAAAGTGAGGAAACACCTTCAAATTTGGTGCCAACATAACGCAAATGTGAATGCCTCAAGGTAATTTCTTCAGGTTTGGCACAAACATCACTTGATTCAAGATGAACTGACTACATTTGTTGCAAAGATCAAAGGTCACTATGACACACAAAACCTTTTGCCATAATTCAAGAATTTTCATGCTAATTAACAGCAACTGGACTGGTTGGCGGAGGCACATAGTCACAAGGTAGTAATTCTAGTTTCAGTATCAAAGGAAATTTTGGCATTTTGTGGGGAGGAACACACCTGTGCCCATGGTGTCACACTTTGAACACCCCTGCTTTAAACCAAAGGTGTCTATAAATGATTGGGAGGCTTAAACAGCAGTCAAGAGAGACTGGCAGACACACACACACACACACACAGGTTCTAAACAACAGAAGTGACAAGAAAATGAAGAACAAACTTCAAAAGGGAATGATGAGAGGAGGGGGGTATAATTAAAGGGAAAGAGAGGACATAAGACAGGGATGTATATAGGCTAGTAAATCTCTCAGATTTAAGAGAAGATGGAGAGATTTCAAATTAACAGAGAAATAAGAATGGAGCAGGACAAGGGACAAAGGAAATGAGACAGGGACGTTAACAGATGAGTTTGGAAAAAAGAGATGGAGGATTTTTCTTTGAAGATATGTCTAGCTTTCCACTGCAGACAAATTCACACAAACATGGTTTCCCTCAGAAGCACGCCCACACATTTTGACTTGCCCACACATAGACACAAATGGAGAACACAAATTTGCTCCCACACAAAAATACTTTCTGAGTCCCTATCTTTATATTAAACAGGAAAGACTTCAGAGAAAATAAAATATTTACTGAAACTTTCAAAACAACCTTCCCGCCAGCAAATCATGCCTCTAACTGTCAGCTTATGAAAATATATTCTGTTGAGGTTATAAATGCTTGTGTTTTCGAACATTATTCATAAATACTGCGTCTCTTGGCTCTAGGCTAGAGTATTAACTTAGTGTTCCAGGGGAATAAGACTGAGCTGCATTCAGAGCTTTCATCCACAGTTTTGTGAATGTTAACCTGCGTGTACACTACACCCACAACTTACCTGGACTAATCCTCCTCAGTTTTTATGTGATTCAAATAAAGTTTCAAACTAGATAATTAACAGGTTTTAAGGATACATTTCATGGTACCCTAGATTGGGTGTTATTATCACCAAATCCCATGAAAAGACCAAAAACATAAAGTAACCTACCTCCACTAAGTACTATGTATATTCAAAAACCTGATATATGTTATTCCTCATTCCTGGGCGCCTGTGTAAACAGGTGAGAGCAGCCACACAGCCTGGCTCAAGCCTTTCAGTTCCAACACATTATCCAGGGTTTTGGTATTTTTCACACAAGACGCTCGCAGTTCTGAATAATAGTAATATTCCCATAAATAGACAGGGAAAAGCAATATTACCCCACTGCCCCTCACCTTCTGTGACATTGAAGGTGAGCGGCAGTGGTTTTCATTTCAGTAGAGTACCAAACATAGATCAATCTGCTGCTGAAAAATAGTCTTGAACAAAGGCACTGTTTCCTCCTGTTTGAGTTATTTTTTTGTGGCCAGGTATTTTCAGAAATGAGAGCGCCTTTAAAACAAAGATTAAACTATATATTTGTGAGCTGTTTTTACAGATTTATATCTTCAGGCTGAGAGCCACAGAAAGTATTGAGAGATGTTGTTGGTTTGATTTTGTCATTGGATTCGCAGGCTACAACAAAACCATAGAATATCACATTAGAGTTATGCGAATAGTTAGTTTTTTGGGGGGTATTTTTGCCTTTAATCACAGTGGGAGAGAGGCAGGGAAAGATAAGGAATGACATGCAGAGCATGTGAGATATCACAGAAATAGTTTAATATTTTGGGAAATATGCTTACTCAGGTTCTTGATGTGTTAGATGAGAAGATTGGTACCATTCTAATATCTTTATGGTAAATATGAAGCTAGAGCAAGCAGCTTAGCTTGGTTGAACTGCCTACCAGCACCTCTAAATTTGACAAAGTAACAAAGTAACATAAATGTAAAAACAACATTTTTTTTTTTCAGAGTTTCCTATTTTGAACATTTTAGCTGCAGCTTCACACTTCACATACAGACATACGAGTGGTATTAGAAAAAGGCAGCTTTGAAAAACTGTGTGAGCACATCCTTATTTTTAAGATTATACTTAACCCAGTGTGAGTCAGGAAAATGTGTGTCATTTTGTATGGAAGCTGAGAGACCTCAAAGACAAACTAAACTTTATGATCTAAAATGACTTGATTAAGGGTCATATCAGCACTTCTTATGGCTGATACACAGAGAACCAGTGCAACTCAGTTAATCAGACCCACCTTCTCAGTCTACTAGAGACAGTTTTACTGTTACCACCACTGTGCCAATGTTATCTGAAACTGATAACATTTAACTCTGCAGTTGTCAGATAAGCAGCTTCTGTCTTTATCCCATCACACTTACTGGTCACCTCTGGATTTTGGAGATGTGTCTGAGGTAATGTGGGGTGGGATTGAAATTTGCAGGTGGAATAATCCAGTTTAAATAACACATATCATCTTTTTGAAAACAAAGATAAGACTTCTGGAGCCAATTCAGACATCTTTATTCTCATCACTGCTTTGTGTTGGTTGACTAGCTCAGGGCATCTACAAGAAGCAAACCTAATATTACAACACTTAAGGTTTATGGTTGAGGGATAGTTAGAGCAAAATGACAGCATGATCTTACATTTTACCCTGTCATACTTACAGTGTAATGCTAGGACCAAATACAATGCTTTTCGTAATTTCCATGTCTTCTTCTTGTGAGAATGTTGACTTTTTGCGTCTGGCCTGTTAGCATTAGCCTCAGTCTTTTAGCGTGACATCCTGCAAATAACCAGTAAGCCATTTTAAGTCCTTAAATTTCTGGTTTTAAAATTAGTCAGCAGACTGACTTTTCCAGCTCATGG
The DNA here is from genome assembly GCF_001640805.2 of Lates calcarifer. NCBI lineage: Eukaryota > Metazoa > Chordata > Actinopteri > Centropomidae > Lates > Lates calcarifer. Next base: position 12,158,249 of record NC_066854.1, read on the forward strand.
AGTTCATTAGTTTAATTAGCCTAATTAGCTTGCAAGCTACTGCTTATACAGTCGGCTCACGACAGCTGGCATTTGAGCTGGCAGTCACTAACTAGAAATGAGAAGTCTGCTTTTGTCTACCTCTGAGTGTTATCAATAACCCGTTGTTTAAAATATTACTAAGAATTCAGTTAATTATGCCACTGTTATCACTGTCAGCGGTATATGTCTCATGCTAGAAGAAGAATCTTGTACTTAAAGGAGTAAGGAATTAGAAATGGGTCAGTTGGCTTGAACTCATATCAAAACATGATCATAAGATTATAACATCATTTTCTGCCTTTTATTGTGGTGGTGACCACAAGTCAGGTGTAGAAAAGTACAGAAAAACTGATGATAAAGCAGCGAGTTTCCCTGTTCTGTCTGTACAGTTTGAAGCTCAGGAGACATCGTTTCACAACTACATTTTTGTTTTTGCTGAGCAGGGCTGATTTCCTGCTTGGCTTCCTATTCATTAACAGTTGGAACTATATTTAAACACTTCTGTAAAATAGAACTGATTAAGCATTAGACAAATGGAGTGTAACTTTAAATATAAAAAGGCAATACTTTTCCATAGATCAGTTTTTATTGGGCTATTACATATGGAATAGTAAAACAGCCTTTTTTATATCATCAAAATCTCTATGGCAACAAGGGAGCTGTTGGTCGGTGTGGTTCACTAACACTTTCTCCTCCTCATCTGTTTATCCATGATGTGACCCACCGACCCACCCTTTATCTCGTCAGGAGGAGGTGGCTCGTCTGGCCTCCCTGCAGCCCCAGGTGGAGCTGCTGGGGAAGCAGCTGAAGGAGCTGAAGGAGGAAAAGGAGGGGGAGGAGGAGGCCTCAGCTTTCTTGGATGCCGACATCACCGCCTTCACAGAGCGCTACCAAAAGGTCCTGGAGAATCTTAGAGCCAGAGAAAGGCAGCTACAACTGGGTAAGAGACGACAGATATTTATTCACTGTAAAAACTTAACCCTAGCAACTCATTTAGTGAAAACCATCAGAGTTGATCATGTTTACTATACATTACCTACACCTATGACCCCTGTTTTTGTCTAGGTGCCCTCAGTTTCAATAGTTGGTGGGCACAGAGTAACTGCTCCATTCTTAATATTTAATGACAGTTTCATTTTTCCATATATTTCTATAATTTAGATATTGTTCATAATAATACCACACCAACTTAATATATAGGGACTGTCTGATGACCACAAAGTGTCTAAACCACTCATCTGGAAGAGACAAAACATGAGCTTTAAAGCTATATCAAAGCATTTTGGCCACCAGGGGGCAGAAAGACTCCACAACAAACTCACAGCAGAATCAGTTCAGTTAATTAATCAGTTAGTCACCACAATCAGTGGATTTGTTGTGTGAATCCAAAAGTGTAGTTTGCATTTTAAGGTTGGGAATTTACATAAAAGAATCTGGAACAAATGTTAAATGTACAAGAGAGGCTTCATTTATATAAAAATGAATGATAAGGACACTGGCAGGTGCATTTTCATATCCCAGCTAATACACCCAGTGACTGATGGAATATCTCAAGAACCACCAATAGACACAACTCGCAAAACCTGACAGTAAACCAGATTCAGATCCTCAGCTGTTAGCCTTTCTCCAGAGATGACCTTTGTACGCTCCTTGAGAGATCTACCCGCAGCATTTAATATGAACATTAGCATATATGTTAAAACACAGAGGTCTGTAGGGTACTGGCATCTCCAGAACAGCTGGAAACATGTTCATTAATCCTAGAGTAACAGTACTTCATCTTAACAGTCTAAACAGTGTTTCTCCAGACAAAGTGTGAGTGGTGATGTGATGAGGAAAAATGTAGTCTATATCTGAAGGTGTAGTTTGTAGCTATGATTCAGGAACACTGTACTACTTTGGTTATTATTACTAAGTTCTAAAAATATTTAGTTTGAGACTCTAAATAGGAGGAAGATTTACACAATATCTTGCTTTAATGTATACAAAAAGGAATTTAATGTTCTTTCAGTTTTCTTTTATAGAATGTGAAAAGCTCAATATATCAGAGTGTGGCACTTTATATTGAACAGGATTTATTTTTTATTCAAACAGAAGATTGTTTTTCATTTAAATGTCTGGTTGAGCTCAGGAATAAGAATTTCAAATGATATTTTAGTTGCTCTTTTGACTTGATATGAATGAAAGTGATTGTGTTAAATCAGCAGATGATATTGTCTCTTCGCTGGCTCCTAAATCAAATTGAATCAAATTGAAATCATATAGTAGCAGACTCCGTGAGATTGACAAACATTGAATCACTGTCCATTGAATCAATATGATATTGTATCATGATGAACCTTGTGATTTACACCTCTATAAAGTAGCCACTGGGGTATACGCAAATAATGGCTTACCTAGTACAACAGATAATGCCTTTTTCTCCAGCTGACATAGATATCCTCTACCTTCTCAAGTGACAGCTTTGAAGTCAGAATTTCTGATCCTCCTCATAGCAGAGAAACTTCTGTCAGATGTTGCTGGTCCAGTTGGCAGGGTCAGTGCCAGCTGGAATAGTGGGAAAAAGTTTGGGTAGTCTTTGCTCACTTCTTCGTGAAGCTTCTGAAGGCTGATGGGAGATGAGACAGTACATCTGATAAAGTCAGTTTCTGCTGTCACCATCTGTGGGTGGATTTTAAGGCTAGAGCAAGTATTCAGAAGTTGGTCAAGGCGTTTCTTCTCCCACTTTATCATAGCATCACATGCCACTGCAAGGCGCATGGCTTCATCTGAAAATCATCTGTCCATTTCAGACATCATGTTGTTCAGCACAGGGAGATAAAGGCAACAGTTGAATCTGTAAGCCTCAGATCCTCCATCTGTCTTCCCATTACCTCCATGTTGCTGCCCAGGTGTGGCTATGTACTAATCTAAGTGACTAAGGGACTGAGTGACAGGGTTCGAGGGTTCACTACAGTGCTGACACACTGACATTATCACAAAACTGTTTGATCTGGCTCCCACGCTTCCTTCTCTCCTCTGCACTCTGCACACAGTAGAGTGTTTAGATACTTAAATCACTTACTTAAATTAAATTTATGGTTAAAAAAGGGGGTTAATCTTGATTATTCTTTCCTACAGTAAACAAGTTCCAGTGCACAGTTAGTGATTGTCTTAAAAATACTGAGTAACTGATAAGGAGAAACTAATGTGTTTGAGTGAAACTGACTTGAATGCTAATAGATAAGAAGTAACAATTAAAGTTCAATACACATTTTGTCCAACTATTAAACACAGCATTTAAAGTGACAGTGACTATTTTCCAGTTTCATTTATCATTCATTTAAGTCAAATATTGAAGTTGAGAAACTGGAAATGTGTCCTGTTGACTAATAAACACATGATGCAATACATGTATTGAAATTTTATTTAAATTGACATAAGAGCATTAAGCATTAAACAGCACTGACATACACATACAAAATATTTGATGTTCTACTTTCATTGTAAAAAAGAAAAAAAGATTGTCAGGGCAGAAAGTCACACATTGAAGCTGATTTCTTTTTTCTTTTTTTTTATAGATAAAATGTTTTTGGTGCAGTTTAGGTACTGCAGGTGCAGTTCATACGTTACACCAAAGGAGTAAGGTCATCTATGACAACACTGCCCTCCAAGATGTTCCTTGCTTTTGATGAGTTGCATCGAGAAAAAAAAACAGGTTTTGGCCTCATCTTCCTGAAGGAAGCAGAGGACAGGAACATGTTCAAGGGCATTCCCATCACAAATATCATGAGAGTGTGAAAGACATGGATATAATATTCCAAGATGCAGTGATATTTGTAAGTAAATATGTGATTTTAACTGCAGTCAACTCTGTCTAGGATAACTTCTACACTGCTGAGGAGAAGGCACTGCTAGTGAGATACAGACTGAAGAAAACATTAGTGGTGTGCAGGTAGATACTGCCATATCAGTACATCCAATTCCAAACGTTTCTGATATTAAAAGATCAATATCTAAACTCAGTGATTGGGGAAAATGAATGTATATCTTATCATCAACGGAGGCTCAGTAGGAAGTAACTATACTATCACCAAGACGTAGTCTAAATAATACCCAGTTACCCAATACCCTATTTGTCCTCCCACTTGCCACAGTATGTAACTATAGCTAAATGTGTAGAGTCACTTAACACTGACAACGGCTAACAGCAAATGCAGTCACGTGTGGAACTTTTGTATGTGATGTGTATGTGGGAGGACTGTGAGGTACTGTGGCAGCATCACAAATCTTGTTAAGCATCTGAGATTTAATCACAATACAGAATATGATGAGGTTATCCAGCGGCGGACTGAGGAAGAGGAGAAGAAAGGCGCTCCGAGGGCGAGACACACTTCACTTTCCTTTGGCTGTGGCAGGCATTATTCAGATACAGAGAGAGAGTGTTTAGCTATTGATGACATTTATCTCTGTCACTGACTGACTCAAAGTGATTCATGTCTGTCTAGGCCTCAGTTTGTGTGATGATGTTCAATCAACAGCAGTTGTAGTGATAATTTTTATCCCCCTTTTCTGAACATATCAAGCTTTTGTACAAAGTAACAGTATTGTATTGGTCTCAATGATAACAGTCTGGGTATTGGGTGAGAATGGAAATCACTAGAGAACATGGTGGCTGTTTTCTTTGTCTTTAACAAAGCTCAGACAGTGTGTTGGCTAATCAGAGGCTGGTAAAGTGTGCTTAAGGAGACCAATCAATGCTAGTGAACACATTGATCCCTTCATAATAGTGCAGTATACTAAGATCGATTAAGTAATGGACTCAAACTAATGTTGAAGCACAACAATTCAGTTACCTTTACATAGAGAAAAGCTTTCCTTTAATGGTTTTTATAATATTTACACTGTCTGTGTGGATCTGTTATGGCAGAAAGGTCTGGGCAGGATTTAGACAGACTCTTAATAAAATATATTTTGAATTTAATTCTAAAAAATCTTACTAATAGTATGATAGTAAATTATAGTCAACAGCAGCGTTTTAGAGGTGCAGTTCACCTGCAAAATGTCACAGATAAAGAAAGAGCAGCTCTGCTTGCACTTAGAGGTCACAGTGTTAATTTAAGGCTACTGGCAGCTGTTTTTATTTTGTGGCTTAGTGGGTTACTCACTTGCTCCTCTGTGCAGTCTTATTGAGCACAATGGGTATTTTTGGACAGTTGCCATTCCTGCATCACACATCTGACTTTATAACATATAACTCATAATTTAAAAAATGTTTGGACTGGATTCAGTCTCAGTCCTATGGATTGGTTGTTGTTCTAGTTCTAGTTTTGATCTAGTTTCATATCATATTTGATGATAATGATATGATCTGAAGCCCTCTCATAGCACTGGAACTGGTTATTTCTATGTATTTCCTGAGACTGATACAGAGCTCCAGTTTCTCATCTTTTCAAAACCAAGAAATCATCATTTTCTTTCCCTCTGTATTTTCAGGTCTGTGTGGGACTCACATTATTTCAGTATTTTAGAGAATAGAGGTGTCTGTTCACTTTCCTGTTGCTGAAAGTCAGCCATGGCAGCCTGCTGTAGCCCACACAGCTGTATCAGACAGATTTGGTGTGGCAAATGTCTCTACCCACAACAGCAAACAACAACCCAACATTCAACATAGACATATTTGTTGTGGTTGTTGGAAAATGGAATGAATGCACTGAGATCATTCAGACTCACACAGCATACAGCAGCGTCTCAGAGTGTGGGCAGATGCAGGAATGAAAACAGTACTGGTTCCATATGATCTGCTCTTTAGTTACAACCACAAAGAATTTATGTATTTGATATTGCACAGTGTGATCTGTGCTGTAGGAGGTTGTTTATTAAAACATTATCATGTCATTATTTTATTTTCAAGGCTTTCCAGCTTTTTTCACAATAGCACTAACAGCATGGCAGGTTGTGAGGTGACACTGCCTTTTACCTGAATGACGTGGTTACAACAAACATCCACATTGCTGACGTGTCTTTGGAAAAGACACTGACCTTCTGCCCGCTCCAGTGCTGAATTAATGGTCACACTGACCTCTGACGTGTAGAGGGGGCAAGAGAAAAGAAAATGTCCAGATTTGTTATTTATCATATTCAATTTCACACTGACATCAAGCATATATTTGAATCTGGGGCCAAAGTCCAAAGATGTACCTGACATATTATGAGAGAGTAACAACTGAATACATTTTCCTAAGACATGAATGCACAGAATGACATTGTAAGAAGAGGAATGGATGCAACAAGTAGTGGTGGAGAGTTATTTGTTCTAATACCGACGCAGTAAAGTAAAAGCTTCAACCTAGACCCTTTGTTTCTCCATCATGTTGATGACACAAATAACTATCCATCGAATAGTGTAGCCAGTGACATGCACACAACAGCATAATGGAGCACTGATTTCAAGGAGAAAAGTTCTGCCACTGATAGATAGATAGATAAAAAGATTGATGTGACTGTTTGGTTGGCATGGCAGCGTGTGCACATGTTGCACTCTCTCGCCGACCAAGTATTTCAGTGCTTTTGTCATTTTACATGGTTCGAAAAAAAAAAAAAAAAGACCACCAAAAGTACAGAATCTTTACACCTCTGTGGCATTAGAATGCATCGCCACATGCGTCTCAAGCAACCACCTGTGGTCAGATCTCACCTCCTTGCTCTATATGCAAATAAACGAACGGGGCAAGGAGAGGTTGAATGAATGAAAGCACTGCGCACTGCTCTGCAACAAAATAAGACTTTACTCTTTTGAAATAACGCTAAAAAAAATTCAGAATGTTCCAGTCAATGTTGTTATTGTGAAAGGGAGAGGACAAATTTGTGTCCACACTCAACAAATGTGGCCATATGCAACCCAGGCCACCTCAGAATATGATCTGAGCAATCTGAGTAATTTAAATCCTCCAATTGTAAGAGCTCTGAGTGTCATTTTTTTTAGAGCAGCTTTTCTGCTTTAAGTTAAAAAGAGTCAGAGTGCTGATGGTACATCACTCAGACTCGTGTGATCCATCATCAGTGCTCACATGTGGTTACACCTTTTCACCCGTCTTCTGTGACTAACTAGTGAGAATATCAGTGAGTCATAATCCAATTTGTAGTACTATAATTGCTGTGTGCATGTAAAAAATGTGTGTATTCTTTGTGTCTTTCTCAGTAAAAACAATGACAGTGAGACTTAATGAGATAGACAAAGAAGCTGAAAGCTGAGGCCATCAAGTCAAGAAAAACTAAATAAGACAGATGTGACATAAAAGAGCAGACAGCTATTTGTATCAGTTAGGGAGAGAAAAAAGGGGAAAACAAAAATACAGCCACTGAGAAAATGACATTGAGGGGAAAGGCACTGACAGAGAAAAATGCAGGGAGTGGGAAGACAGGAAGAGAGGGAGAGTCAGCAGGAGAGCGATAAGACAGAGAGAGAGAGAGAGAGAGAGAGAGAAAGACAAAGATGACACCCAAGCAGACAAACTATACTTGTTTACTCACTCAGACAGTTTCTTCCCTCGTGCCACGCACTGCGCTTTTCTCAACCACACCAGGGGTGAGATATCTAACACACACAGTCAGTCTTTCACACATGGCTGGGTATAGGCCTGTGTGCAGACACACATAGATTACTGTGCCAAATTCCTGAGGATGGCAGTGGTTGAGAAGCATATAGAAAAGATCTTCTCTGAAAGGAATGCAGCACATTGTAAATCAGGGAAGCTTTATTATCATAAATTAAAAAGAGTCAATTTACTAAAGATATATTATAGAAATATAAAAGTCCTAAACTGCTATGCGTGTTGGAGTCAAAAGTATTCACCTCACAGCAATAAGGTTCTGGGTTAGAGCCCCAGTTCACCCTGGGCTTTTCTGTGTGTGTCTGTCTGTGAGTTTGCATGTTCTCTCTGTGCCTGCGGGGTTCTCTCCACGTACTCCGGCTTCCTCCCACAGTCCAGAGACATGTATGTTAGGTTAATTAACTCTAAATTGCCCGCAGGTGTGAATGTGAGTGTGAATGGTTGGCCCTGCAATGGACTGGTGGTCTGTCCAGGGTGTACCCTGCCTCTCGCTCAGTGTCAGCTGGGATAGGCTCCAGCCCCCCTGACCCTTAACCGATAAGCAGTATAGATAATGAATGGATGGATGGATGATTTTATGGCAAGCTGTCCAGTAGCTGATGATAAATTTCAGTCTGCACCAAAGTGTTGGACCAACTGTCATTCCCATCAGCAGAGCCATGCCAAGCTTAGCTAAGACCAGGAATACAAAAAAGGCTTAAAACACTGGTAAGAACGAAAATCAGGGTAAGCTACACAATAAAAGTGAGATTTGAGAATTTTAAAAACCATGTAGACTTAGTTAAGTGACTTAGTATTTGTTCATTGATGTGTTGTCTCTTATATAATGGCAGAAAAATAATACAGACAGGAAATAAAAAAAAACATTTGTAAACTAATCAACAGAGAGAAGAAAGTGTTCTTATATTAGAGAGTAGAAGAAGAAGATAAATATATATTTTCAGGAGGAAATGTGTGAGTATGTTTGAACATTTAAGCAAAATGTGTAATTGAGTGTGTAGCACAGATCATTCAACAGCCTTCCTGACATTTCTCTCTCTTTCTCCCTGTCTGTCTCAAGTTTTGGAGAGCTTGCCCCCGGCACGCTATAAGGAAACCATAGCAACGCTCTTGGCATGGTTACAACACTGCGAGGCCAAGCTGGTCATCCCATCTACAGCCGTTACAGAGTATCCTATTATGGAACAGAGACTGCAGGATGTTCAGGTACAAACACACACATACACATACGCAGCATCAAACTCACCATCAAATGTCCAGTGAGCGGCAGTTCTATGCGCAGAAACACCAGGCTGGTTTGAACTGAAAGAAAGGCGAGGGTAATTCAGATAACCACTCTATAAGCAGAAAAGTATCTCAGAATGCACAACACGGTAAACCTTGAGGCAGATGGGCTATAAGAGCAGAAGACCATGTCTGATTCCACTCCTGTCAGCCAAGAACAGAAATGTGAAACTGCATAGCTCACCAAAACTGGACAGCTGAAGACTGGAAAAATGTAGCCTGGTCTGAAGGATCTCAGTTTCTGCTGAGGCATGCAGATGGTGGGGTCAGAACTTGGCATTAATAGCATGAATCCATGGAGCCAATCAGCTTTGTGTCAACAGTCCTGGCTGGTTTTAGTGTTGTGATGTTGTGGGAGTGTTCTCTTGGCACACTTTGGGTCAGTACCAATCAGTCATGGTTTGAATGCCACAGCCTGAGTACTGAGTACTGAGTACTGACCATGTGCATTCCTTTATGGCCACAGTTTACCATCTTCTAATGGCTGCTTCCAACATTATAATGCATCATGCCACAAAACAAAAGTCATCTCAAAAAGTACTTCAGTGGCCTCCCCTGTCACCAGACCTTAATCCAATAGAGTGTCTTTGGGATGTGGTAGAGCAGGAGGTTGACAGCATGAACTTAACTGATGTCCACCAGAGTCTAATTTATCCTGCCTCAGTTTCAAAACAAACCAAAAATAGTTTAACACTTCTCAGTGTTTGTCACAGATTTATTTGTGGCAGCCCACCACATTATTAACACTGATCGTCTTACATATTGATTTGTCACTGATGAAGCCAACCATCGGTTGGGGTGAGTGTAACAGGGCAGAAGTCATTAGGGCTCACTACAGTGGGTTGGTCAGGCACTGGCATAATGTCCCGGGGTGCCATCAGGGCCAACAGCCTAATGTGAATTAGTTCTCTCAGCACACGTCAATGGGGGAGAGTGTGAGTGCTGGTGGTGGAGCACAGCCTGGATGGCCTCCTGATGGTTGTCCCTGCAAAGTGTCTATAAAATCTGTTAAGCTCATCTAGGAGGGAGACAACAGTGGTTGCTGTGGTTGTTTCCTCTTGTGGGGTAGGAGACATAAAGGCTGTCTCTGGATGTGTAGTTTGTTGCAGTTGCAGTTCTTTTATAGCAAGTTTAGCATTAGCATCCAGAAGGGATATATGTTGCATTCACAACAGTGAATGTAAACTCTCTGGGCAGATAGAAAGGTCTACATTTGAGTTACTCTAGGTTAGCAGAGCAGTGTCTCTCCATTGTAGCAGTGTTACAGTCCATAATCCATTTGTGGGAGATGATCTGCAGCTGCAGTTTATCCATTTTGTTTGTCAGAGACCAAATACTGGCAAGGAAAAATGCTGGATAGAGCCAGATAATGAGGAGTTAGCTTAGCTTAGCCCTTAGCCCCCTTAGAGATCCAATGTCCAAAAGCCAAAAGTTCCTGTCAGCTGTAGGAGACATATGAATGTCTGTTCTGAGTGAACAGACTTGAAACAAAAGAGCAGATAACTCCTTATTTGCAGAATCTGGAGAGACACTGAACTTTGTGTTGTGTAATTTATATTATGTGGGGTTGCAAGTAAAGAAGGAAGCATTTTGAGATCTGAGAACTGAGGATCAATCCATGATCATTTCTCATCATTTAAATAGCTTAAAGTGCACACACTTGAAATGTCTTCAGTGTTTACACTTCATCTGAAATTTCAACTGCTTTTACCAATTAACAAGTAAGCAACATTTCAACAGCAATCATCTTTTACTGCTTTCATTTTGTACTATTTATTTGACAGTTCAACTGCTTCCAGTAATTACACTTATATTTCTACTTCAGCTGCTCTCATATCTGACTTTTGAATTGAGTTATTAATACTTGTACTAGCTTATTAGTTTATTTATCAGGGCTCAAATATTATAGTGTAATGTTTATATAATGGCATCTTATAATTTGCAATTATGCTTTTAGGTGGGTATACTATAATCCCACCATCCACGAGGAGTCAACAGTGATTCAGCTGATTGGTGGATTTGCTCTGTATTACTGTGTATGCTCTTGACAACACTGCTGCTCAGCTCTATTTACAAATTCCCATAAAATGCCAAAATGGGGCTGGCTCTATAATCCTGTTAGGCTGTATAACACTGTAATCAGTTTTTACTACAAGTAGTAAAGTTATATTGCTAGTGGCGATGCCAAACTGCCAAAGCAGCACGCTTTTAAAGAATGCTTTCTGCTGCTCTTTGAGGTAGCAGGCAGATAGAGAAGGGAGAGAAAACAGATGACATGCCCCATTAACCAAAAGTCTGATTCATACCCACAACCTAGTGAGTAAATTGTGTGCATCTGATACACCAGGACATCCCCAAATGACTGCTGTAAACATAAAACCTCCTCTAGAACGAATCATTAAGTAAGCTGGAGTGTGCTTTTAAAAAGAAGAGGTCATTTTCACCCACGTTTGCTTGAGACATAACAGGTGTTGATAGCAGAGGATGTTTTTTTAGGTGGCACATGACAGTATACATGTTTTTATCCTGTATTCTGTCTGTAAACAGCTTTAAATAAACTAAAGATTGAATGAACTAAGTCACCTGAACCAAATTTTTCCAAGTTCAGAAATTCCTCAATGAAAAAAATAAGCTCCATTCTACTAAACATTTGTTCATACACATTGAACATTGTTCAGCCAGTACAGTAAAGTGAACAAATGCTCTTCTTACACAATAAGACTCAAGACTCAAACTGCACATTAAAGAGCCATCGTAGAGGACATTTTCACAAGGAGTGTGTAGAACCATCCACCTCAAATTTCTCCCTCTGTGGACTTTGTGACTCTATAATAACATCACACAAATCCCTTTTTTTTCCCAACAAGCAAGAATCATAATTCCTATGGTTGATAAAGAGCTCTGTCCCTTGAAATGATGAAATGATGTTCCAGTCATTCCTTAATTCTTAGGAACAACTTAGAACATTCTTGCTATGTGTGACATGACAGTGTTGTTGCAGCTCTTCTTTTCTGCCTCATGTTGTGTTGTATCTGGTATCTGGGTAGCCACATGCTTTTAGGACTTCCCTGAGGTGTTTGTGCTCTTGTTCTTTCCACTTACTATTAGTTCCAAAGTATCTTAAGTTGTTCCCACTGTAACCTCACCTGAGCCTAACCTCTGTATTATAAAGGGAGGGCAACATTATTCAGGGAACAAAATTTGTCACAAGATCAGCCCAAAATCCTGTTATAAGAGAAATACATTTAAATAAGGCAAGATTCTGTTAAAATGCCCTTTCATTAAAATGTGTAGCTTGCACCATATAAACGGTGTAAAATCACAGCTTATCTTCACAGTTGCTGTCCAGTATCCTGTAGACTGCAGTCTTTATTTGTAGCAGCAGCACTGACAGCAAGCTAAATTTGACTCTCAGAAACCTAAAAACAAGCAGATAGAATTTCAATTTCACTGAAAGTCAGTGATTTTTTTTGAAGCTCGACTTGCATCTGCTTAACATGCAGAGAGCAGGCCAGAGATGGTCTGCTGCTTGGTGTGTGTGTTTGTCTACAACTCTGCAATTATGAGAGGTGGGTGAATAAAGTCCCAGCGGAGCAAATCAGTGTCTCTGTTTATCACAATACAGATACCTACAGATACACACATACACTCAAAAATGCCAACACAGTGTATGCACACAACACAGAGGTGAATGCACACACACACACACAAACAAAGATACACTAATTTTTTCCATCATGTCAATGTTAATCCATATTTGCAGACAAAATAATACAAGGTCTTTTGTTTTATTTTTTTATTACTTTGTTGTTGTTTTTGAAGTGTTGATTTTTATATCCAGCTTAAGTCAAGGTCACATCATAAAGGAAAGTGTGTTGTGTGTGTGTGTGTGTGTGTGTGTGTGTGTGCACACTCCCTCTTTAGACTTGATAATGGTCTTGTAGCATAGCAGGGAGATCAAGCCTTGTAGCCTAAGATTAATTAAAGTTGATTGTAGATAATAATTAGGAATTCATCCTGCATACTGATAAGCTGTCATTAATTTTTTTTTCAGCACAACTATTTCCCCTCTCATCACTCAGGGAAACAGGACGTCTGCATGTGTGTACACTTATGTGTGATCAGAAACAATTCCTTTACCCAGATTATAGTATCACCTCTCATTCTAGTCACTTCCTTGATTAAAATAAATCATAGGGAAGTAGAGATGGACTACTTAGATAAAACATTGAAGGCTGCAGTTAATGATTATTGTCTATTATTCATTTATCTGCCAAGTAATTTCTCATTTCTCATTTGGTTTATAAAATAACTGAAGAAAAAGAAAGAAATGCCTGGCATGATTTCTTCAAACGTGTGTGAGTTAGTGTATGTATGTATCTATACATATACACTCACCAGCCACTTTATTAGGTACACCTTACTAGTGCTGGGTTGGAGCCCCTTTAACCTTGAACTGCCTTAATTCTTTGTGGCATAGATTCAGAAAGGTGCTGGAAACATTCCTCAGGTCCATATTAACATGACAGCATCATACTGTTGCTGTAGATGTGTCTGCTGCACATCCATCATGCAACTCTCCTGTTCCACACCCCAAAGATGCTCTACTGGATTGAGATCTGGTGACTGTGGAGGCCATTTGAGTACAGTGAACTCACTGTCATGTGTAAGAAACCTTTGGGATGATTAGAGCTTTGTGACATGGTGTAATATCCTGCTGAAAGCAGCCATCAGGAGATGGGCACACTGTGGTCTTAAAGGGATGGGCATGATCAGTAACAATACTCTGGTAGACTGTGGTGTTTAATTGGTACTAAGGAGCCCAAAATGTGCCAAGAAGATATCCCACAGCATTACACCACCAGCAGCAGCGTGAACTGTTGATACAATGATCCATGGATCCATGCTTTCTTGTTGTTTATGCCAAATTCTGACCCACGCATCAAAATATGGCAGCAGGAATCAAGACTCAACAGACTAGGCAACATTTTTCCAGTCTTCTGTTATCACCAATTTTGGTAAGGCTGCGCAAATTGTAGCCTCAGTGTCCTGTTCTTAGCTAGTCTTCTGCTCCTGTAGCCCATCTGCTTCCAGGTTCAGTATGTTGTGCATTCAGAGACGCTCTTCTGCAGACCTTGGTTGTAACGAGTGGTTATTTGAGTTACTGTTGCCCTCCTATCAGCTTGAAGCAGTCCGGCCATTCTCCTCTGACGTCTGGCATAAACAAGGCATTTTTGCCCAGAGAACTGCCGCTCACTGGATATTTTCTCTTTTTCTGAACCACTCTCTGTAAACCCTAGAGATGGTTGTGCAGGAAAATCCCAGTAGATCAGCAGTTTCTGAAATACACAGAGCTGCCTCTCTGGCACTGACAACCATGACACAACCATGATTCAAAGTCACTTAAATCACCTTTCTTCCCTTTTCTGATGCTCAGTTTGAACCTCAGCAGGTTGTCTTGACCATGTCTATATGCCTAAATGCACTGAGTTGTGGTTGGCTGTTATTGGCTGATAGGATATTTGTGTTAACAAGCAGTTGAACAGGTGTACCTAATAAAGTGGCCAATGAGTGTGTCTCTGTGCTCATAATTATCAGTATTCCCACTAGCTCCATGAAGGTCACAATGTTCAGTTTTTGTTGGAACAAACAAAAACTGTGGCAGTGGCAAACTCTGTATGTTATTTGGAATGGCAATGGCAAACAGAATGTTGTCATTTACTTCGAAGAGCTTAAATAACACAGCGATAAACCATCTGTCAGATAATGATATGTATTACATATCATCAAATTACCTAACCCAATAGAAGGTGGACTGTATGGTTCAAACAGGTCACAGAGGTTAATCAGCTGTTTTGCATTATTTTGCATTGTGATGTGTCACCTCTTCACCTTTCCGCTGCCTCTTTGCTCTGACAAAGTTTCTCACTCATCTTGAAGTTAAACAGGTAATGAATGAATGAATTTGAGTCAGTTATGGAAGGTGTCAAAGGTCTGAATCCTTGCTCTCCAGTGAAAGTGGATAAAAATCATCCAGAGAAAAGAAAAAAGAAAAGAAAAGCCCAAAACTTTGAGAGAAAATAGTTCCTAATACCTCCCTGCTTGGGATTCAGTGTGGCAACAGAAGGATTGGGGGTAAGCCATAGTAACTGACGAATGTCCTGTCCAGGGGCTGTGTTTGAACTAAGCTAACTAAGCTAAGCTAAGCCATGGCTTCTGAGCCATCGTGGTGTGAACAAGGCTTTCTTCCCCAAAATCTTCCACTGCTGCCCTCCTAAAGATCACCAAGAATTCCCTCACCTATCCACTTGTAAGTCATCCTGCACGACAGGGTAAGCAAAATCAAACAGTGAGAAAAAGATTTCATTACAAAATGTGGCAACCAAGGTGTGACAGCTCATAACCTCTCAAGCTCGTCATCCCTCACTCTCACGTCAGCCCACTCAGTGCTGTGTGTAACAGACATGCTGCGAAAACTCTTTTACCCACAGAATTTTGGCTCAATGGTTTTTACAGCTGCATGAGGGGTGATAGGTGGTTGTCCAATAAATCATACGTAGACAAGAGGCGTGTTTTTTTATTCTACTGTATTTCTACAGAGACTTGTTTGCAAATGTGTCATGGAAATGATTTGTTGAGCATTAGGTGGCTCTTTCCTTGATATGAATATTCCTTGATATGGTTAACATGCTATAAAGTACATGATTTGACTTTATAATTAGTTTTGATATTTTGATTAATTATGTAAGTTACTTATGATTTTATCATTATTTTTCAGGAAAACTAAAAAAAAAAAAAAAAGGGTTCTGACTCAGGCAAATCAAAACACACATCCATCAAGAACACACACTGCTACAATTGATAGAACTCACCTTTTCTCAGGGTATCAGATTCTCCAGTGTCCATGTCCAAGCAACTAAATGGATTTCAGCCCTCATTTATTTTATTATTTATACCTACGCTGTTCCTGCTGTCAGTAGTCAAAATGTTTTGTGTGAAATAGGCCTATTTAAACCTCACTCTGTCCCTCTCTCTCTGTCGCACCATCTCAGGCCCTCCAGGTGGCTCTGACAGAACACCAGGGGGAAGTGGACTACCTGACTTCAGCTGTGGAGCAGGTCTTCCAGAAAGCTCCGCCAGACATCAGCCAGAAGTAAGACACGGAAAATAATTAAGTAATTAAGATGAGTAACCCATTGAGGGAGAGGAGTTAAAGATACAATTAAACAAGGTGTGATTTTGATGCAGAAACAATTCATGTCACAAGCCAGTAAGTCTCCATAATCTCCTGTGATGCCGTAGGTATCGTGCAGAGATGGACGCTATCATGGCACGTTGGAGACGACTTGGCACCACCCTGACAGACAACGCCCAGAGAATCCAGGAGCTCATGGCCAAACTGATGCAGTTTGAGGTGAGATGGATGAGAGGTAATATAGGCGAGGCAAGGAAAAAGTAAATGGGACTCAGTAACATGAACGAATCCTACTGCTGTGACCAGCTGCAGAGCAGTCACTCATCACCATCACCACACTCATGTACATGACTCTCATGTTTTACTTAAAAATGTTTTATTGTCTCTACATCATCTGTGATGAAAGTAGAAATTGGTGTCTTGGTCATCGTTTGAGTTTGAAATCCTACTGCACCAGGGAGTCTCTCTGCGGGTCTGTTGACATCTCTATCAGCCGGACACTGGAGCTGAGAGTATCAGAACAGCCAACAGAATGGAGTTGCATGTTGTGCTGCCTTCACCTTACCACCACCTGCCTCTACCTCCATCACAGTTAGTTTGTGGTTCGGTCATTTTAATACAAGACTGGGTAAACAGCCTGCCACACTGCACCTGCACTGCTCCATGTACTCTGAGACTGAAAGCTGAGTCAACTCACTAACTGAGTCGACTCAGAGTCTTCTGGACTGATGCGTCAACTGATTGACTATTAGGGGACAGCCCTAATTTTCACCATTTGTCTACCTCTCTTTTGTCCTCCAACTCCAGAATGATGTAAAGACTTTGAAGAAGTGGATGGCAGATGTGGATGTCTTCCTGAATGAAGAATGGCCAGCACTGGGAGACTCTGAAGCTCTGGAGAAACAGTTAGAACAGTGCACAGTAAGGAAACCTTGCATCCTGACATCAATTTAGACTAACCAATCACTTTCAGTGGTCTAGTTTGAACTTTTGAGGGGGGCAGGACTGATAAAAGGGTAATATTGGTTTATATAGGATAGTTGAAATAAGGCCAAAATGATCTAATGAAATGTGTACAGTAATAATCCTACCTGTGTAACATCCATCCTGCACTCTGATTGACTAGGCTCTAGTCAATGACATCCACACCATCCAACCCAGCGTAAATGGCATCAATGAAGTGGGTCTGTACCTGAAGAAAGACGCTGAGCCGCCCTTTGCCGTCCACATCCAGAAAGAACTTGATGAACTCAACGCTCAATGGGAGAATGTCTGCAAACAGGTATGTTACCTTAACCCAGAGCGTGTGTTTTCCTGCTTTCATGTCTGTGTAACATTGAGCATCTTTCCCCATGTTTAGGCCTATGCTAAGAAGTCTGCTCTGAAAGGTGGTCTTGATAAGACCATGGCTCTCAGGAAGGAGATGCAGGAGATGCAGGAGTGGATCAACCAGGCTGAAGAAGACTACCTGGAGAGAGACTTCACGTATAAGACACCCGAAGAGCTACGCAAGGCTGTGGAGGAGCTCAAGGTGTGTGTGCGTGCACCAGAGACACAAGATGGTGTAGGATCTAAGAGTGTGTGCGTGTTCCTCCTTTTCATCTCACGAAATATAGCAACACCCTCTCCAGATGTTTCACAATTTTCTAAAAGTACAAAGTTTGGCTTGAATCTGAATCTTTCATTGCACTGGTATAACCAAATTTTAGTGAGCAGCTTCCCACCACGGTGAAATATGAAAAAGATAAATTGAAGGTAAAAAATATAAAAAGTATGAAAAATACACAAAAATTACAACTTTTGACTATAACTTATAACAAATTTACAACATAAAAAAATAAAGTATTGCACAGAAGCAAATTTATTGCAGAGAGTTATTGCACATTTACTGAGGTTGAGTACAGGTTATCAGGTTTTGGCAGCATTTAGTGTAGCCCCGGGGTAGAAACTGTTTTTCAACCTGTTGGTTTTTAACCTGATGGTCCTGAAATGCATCCCAGAGGGTAACAGTTCAAACAGATGGTGTCCCAGGTGGGATGAGTCCCTGAGGATGCTGTGGGTTCTCCTGAAGCAGTGACTCTCATAAATGTCCTCAAGAAAGAGAAGAGGGCATCCAATAATTTTTTGGGCAGTAGTGATGACTCTCTGGAGCGCTTTCTTTGATGCTGCAGAGCAACCAGCGAACAGCAGCTAGATGCCGTGACTCAGAACAGTCTCTATGGAAGCTTTTGTCTGAGGTGTTGAGGATGAGTTTGTTCTCTGAACACCAAACCCCTTCAGATGTGTTGATGCACAATCTCCTTTCCAAGGGCAGTCCTAACATCTTTATCCATTAGTAACTTAGTCAAGGCTTAAGCTATTTAAGATGATGTATCCCAATTTAATTTATGTCTTAATATAATATTAACCCCAATGTTGTGCTTGTGGGCTGTTGTATTGATGCATTACCTCTGTTTTGAGTATCAGAGACTCTAGCTGCAAAACCTGGTTAAATACAACACATTTCATTTGCTCTATATGTGTGATTGGTGCTGACAGTAATCCTTAATATGTTTATTTGGATTTATCTTTCAGGAGATTTATAACATTTAGTTCATAACAGGTCCAAAAGAGATAGAGAGAGTTTGATCCTTCTGGTGTCTGACTGACCTCAAACAGAAGTAATGTGCAAGTCAAGTTTGCAGGAAAGTGAAGGGTTATCACTTTAATACTCAAAGCTAACAAAGCTGAAAGAAAATGAGAGACTGTCTCCTACAGCAGTCTGGCACTGGCCACTGTTTACACAGCAGTAATTAGGTCAGTTCTTCTTCACAGCTCTGAAATCAGGTAGCCATGTTACTGTTACTGTGACTGGTCAGAATGTCTTAGTATTTGTGTTAATACCTATAGTGGGGTTAATGTGCAATTACATGACACTGATTTTCTTCAAACAGTTGAATATCTTGATAAGATTTTTGTCCTACATATTGTTGGTGCAGTACAGTAAGTGTTCATTCTCAGTGCATCTCAGTAAAAAACCTGTTTAGATTAGATAAGTCAACTGTAGGGGTTTTCTTAGAAATCATGATCTCTGTCTCGAGAGTCATTTGCAGTCAAGGCCCAGGTCTCACCGACTTTGTGCAGCTGCTGCAGCTGTTCTTTCTCTTTTCTGTGTCGCTCTATTTTGATCCTGGTTAATTCCAGGTCGATAACGCCCCTGTCTGCCTGACTCTCTTTTCATTGTTGATGTTGAAAACCAGCTCTCTTCCTTTCTTCCCCTCTCTCTTTATCCTCTCACAGCTCTGTGTCTCCTCTTCAAAACTCCTCTCCACTCTCATTCCCTCCATTCCTCAATTTTATATCAAATTGCATTGATTCTCCTATTCACCGCAGTACTTTTTTTTAGCTTTCATAACTTTAATGTGATGTATTTGTGATGTAAATTTATGGCACTATTTGCTTTGTGATATATCTAAAAGCCTTGGCAGTAGCAGTCCCCTTCTATTCACCCCTCCTCCCAAAAAAGTTTAGTTGAGAGTCAAGTTGAAAATTAAAAATTGATTCCTCTCTGCTTGCTCTTGCTAATCTCTCTCTCCTCCTTCCTTCTTTCACCTCTTCTTCCTCTCCAAGCTTAAAGGAAACTCTCCACATTCGTGAATTTGTTCACTCGTTTATTCTCTTAATCCCTCTCTCCCCCTCTCCCTCCCTTTCTCCCTCACTGAGAAAGTATTAGCTATACTCTTTCATTCATTGATTCGCTGGCTTACTTGCTCACTCTGTCTCTTCACACTCTGTGGCTTTGTCAACTAGAGATACATTGATTCATGCATCCATCCCTATATCCATTAATCCCTCTCTTTCTCTCTCTCCCTTGCTTCCTTCCCTCTCTTGCTTTTTATATCTTGCTATCTGTCTCTTTTCTTTCGCTGTTGACTTGATTTTTAAGACTTTTGTTAATATAACAAGACTTGTTAACACAGACAAACTAAATCAACAAAACCTAAAGTCCAGTTTTATTGTTAAGAAAGCACAGCCTCAGCTGCAGACTGTGCTGACAATACAAAGTCTTAGATCAGTGCAGTCATGTTATCACTTTCACAGACAACATTAAAAGCCGAGGCAATTGACCAGTGAACCTCGACAATGGCTCAGTGAGATTTGTGATTAAAAGCAGCACCTGTGAAAGAGAAAGTTCTTGCCACAGTGTTTCTATTAGAAGTACAAATGTACTGTAACAAAGTAAATTTATAAAAGCACACTATTAAAGTGTGCAAAAGGGTTTTTGACTTCTTCCATTTTGTTAGACTTTACACTTTTCTTATTATTATTTTAGAAAGAATACATTTACCTGATATAGTTCATAGTCACTTACATATCAAATGTGTAGATCCTAAAATATGCAGAATACTTGCAGTTTACAGTAGTATATGGAGTCATTAGGTAACACCATGTAATAATATAATTTCTATGGTAATATTTTCTTGATAATTAAGTACATTTTACTGCTAATACACCTGTAAAACTCAAAATATAAAATATCTCGTTTGTTTAATCTACACACAAACAGAAAGGTAGAAAAGGTTAAACAGTCATTATTTTGGCACAGTGGTGCAGTGGTCAGCACTGTTGCCTCACAGCAACAATGTTCCACGTTCGATCCCCACTTTTCTGTGTGGAGTTTGCATGTTCTCCCTGTGCCTATGTAGGTTCTCACCGGGTACTCCAGCTTCCTCCCACAAGACATGCAGGCTAATTGGTGACTCTAAATTGCCTGTAGGTGTGAGTGTGAATGGTTGTTTGCCCAATGTCAGCTGGGATAGGCTCCAGGCCCCTGCGACATTTACAGATAAGCGGCATAGATAATAGATGGATGGTTTTATATATTGGTCGAGTGCTGTGACTTCCTTCAGTTTCCACCAGGTGTCTTGAATGATTTGTATATTTCTATTGCATTAAATGTCTGAACTGGTTAAAGAAATGAGAAGTAAAGTGTTGAACATTTTGTCTTCTCCTTGCCTGCCCTCCTTACACACATATGAGAGGTATCAGACTGACTTTTGGCCAGAAAGCAAATGTGCATATTTCCCAAAATGTCAACAATATACAATTATTTTTACTTTAAACGTTTATATTATATAGGTTTTTTTGCCTGTACATGAAGGACTGAGGAGGCATTTTCAACACCATCATGCTGTATAAATATACACATCTGAGTTGAGAGATCCTTGTTGGAAGCAGTCCTCATGGAGGACAGTTGACACTGGTCACACTGTCTCTTGCTACTCATTCAACTCTGCTGTTCCTGGAAAACATCCCCTTTAATGTCTCTCTTTCTTTGTCTCTCCATCAGAGGGCCCAGGAAGAAGTCCACTCCAAGGAGTTAAAGGTGAAACTCCTCACTGACAGTGTGAATAGTTTCATCGCCAAGGCGCCACCGACAGCCCATGATGCCTTGCGCTCAGAGCTGAACGTGCTGACTGCCAACTACCAGCGCCTGTGTAGCCGCCTGGATGGGAAATGTAAAACTCTGGAGGTATGATGTTTAACTTTCTATTGTCTCTGCCTTTTCTGTGAATAATTGGAAATGGTAATTAGGTCACCCTGGCATGGTTAGGTAAACACCAGATGCACTTAAAATGTTGAAGAGGGCATGTGCTCATGTTTGAAAGCCCAAGGTAATCGTGGACATGTTGTGTCAAGGATGAGTGACGGCTTTGGAGGGCATGTCTCTGTGTATGTGGGTAGAGGAGTGTGTGTGTACATCTGTGAGTATGAGTGTTTTCAGAGGGTGTATATTGTAGATAAGCAAAGATGGAGCAAGGTTAGCTTAACACTACTGTTTCAAGTTCTATTCTCATATTTAAAATGATACCTTAGAACTATAAGCATACTCAAAAACAAGAAAATTTGAATAAGCACAAGGTGTTTTAATGGTTTATTGAGAAATTAGTTGATTAAATACATGTAGGGTTTCACCCTTCATCTGAAAATATTCCCTTTGAAAACAGTGTGGATTGGAGGCAGAAATTTCATACAAACACTATTACTGCAGGCCACAGTGGCCAGGACATTCATCAGCACAGTGTCCATGTTAGCAAAAAACTCAAATTGATTAATTATTTTTTGGTTTAATTGGTTTTAAGTGAGACTGTGAAACTGCAGCCTCTCCAACCACAAGTGCTGATTACAAGATGCCGGGGCATTAAATTCTATTGGGCTCCAAGTCCAGTGAAGCAGTGAAGGGTACTGGAACAGAGAGGAGAAGAAATATGTGTTCAAGTGAGATAAAAAAAAAAAAACAGAAAACATCTGAACCCACAGCAGTTCTGTACTAAAATGTAGTTGCTTAGAGCTGAGTGACCATAACTACTGTATATTCTAAGCCACATCATTTTCTCACACAGCGGAAATACAGTCTGATGGCTGTAGCTTAGCTCTGTTGATCACCTGCTAAGTTATGAATGCAATGGTTCAGGGCTGGTAGTCTGGAACTAAGCTCTGTTGATTCTGACCTAGGTTACATGTTTATGTGACAATGAGCAACTGAACAGATGAATAATTTATCTAAGGAGCTATTGAATGAAAGAAAGCAGTTGTGATGTGTCTGGCAACAAATGCAGTTATTATTAGTGATAAGTAACATTATGACAAAAATATATCCAGTCATGCTTGGCTATGTGGTATTTTGTTTAACATTACACACGTGTGCTTCTGCTGAATAAAATTATATTGTTTGTTTACTTTGTTGCATTCATTGTCCTAGAATATTCAATCACTGCCACAAAGAGCAATTCCATCTAGCCAATCTGTGGTAGAAGCCAGTGTTTGAAGTTTCATTACAGGACGAGTAAAATGTGTGCAATCTCCATGTTTGTGTAGCAACCCAGCTGTTACTTCGCTTCTTTCCATCGTGTTCTTTTTGAACCAAGGGTTATTCTTGTCTTGCCTCTTGTCACTTTCTTTTTGGCCTGTTGAGCCTCTGCCAATTTTATTTGTCTTACTTGTAACATTCATCATCATCATCATTCAAGTTGGTGGTAGCTCTTTCATTTCCTCCAACATGTTTGTTGCGGTCACCTTCCTCTTTGCTCCGTCTGTGTTTTATGATGGCTGGCAAACTATGAAGTGACTCATTACAGTCACTCACCATTACGGAGTGTATCACTGGCGCCTTTTGTCAGAAATTTGTTCACACCTTGTTGCTTGGGGACACAGACATAACGGTATCTTTCACCAGCACATTTGGGCTGTAGTCAGAAACTCTACCATGATAAGAGCTGGTGATATTCTCTAAATGCTAAGTAAAGGTGCTACAGTGCTTCCTTTCTAATCTCTTTTAGCATAGGTCACACTGGACCATCCTTTTGGAAAGGAATTCCTTGCAGCAGCAACATTTATAGCGACATACCATAGTTTGAACTCTTGTTATATACAGTTTTATATACAGGGACACCAGATAAATGAGGTGATTAATGGGGAAGGAAAGAAGGAAAAAGAAAAAGTTCTGATACACTGATATCTGTTTTTAATTTTTAGACTTTTACTCTTATCTTTGAGTTTTGATGAGATATTGCATCATTTGAACATTTATTTAATGAGAAGTTTGGAGGAAAAAAATCACCATTTGGTGGAGCTATTAACAAATCATAGGCATCTGAAATGTGCTCTGACTGCTTTTTGTAAGACATAAGAAGCCAAAATGGTTGGAAAGTACTGGTTTAATCTTTAACGTATTTTTAAAGCTTGCCATATTATCTATTCTGTAAAATCTTCATCTTGAAAGTAACTAGTAACTAAAACTATCAAAGAGAATTCTATACCACGTATCGTCTGATGGTCGTGGGGGGCTGAAGCCAAACCCAGCTGGCATTGGGCGAGAGGCAGGGTAAACTCTGGACAGATCACCAGTCTATCACAGGCTGACAACCATTCACACTCATGGTCAGTTTAGAGTCAGCAGTTAACCTAACCTCCATGCCTTTACACTGTGGGAGGAAGCCAGAGTACCTTGAGCGAACTCCTTGCTGCTAACCACTGCACCGCTGTAGTGGAGTAGAAAGTACAGAATAAAAGTTGTGGAGAAGAAGCATACAGCAGCATAAAGTGCGAATACTCAAGTAAAGAAGCAGTACCTTAAAACTGGACCTAAGTACATTACTAAGTACTAAGTACTACCAAATGCACTCACTTTGCACCACTGCTAATAATTAGATAATCAGCATATTAACCATAACAAAGAAGTCTATCTTTAAAGAAGAAGGGATGAGGACAGGTTTTCAGCCACATGATATTTTTATTTTGACATATCTGAAACTTTAGAATGATGATATGCTCAGTAGTAGATTTGTAACATTTTATATCTTTGTTGCATAAATATAACAATTATTTTTCATATAGTCAGACTACATTCATACATCCTAATTAGGATTCTTAAATATGAGTGGACATGAGGGTAAGCATTAGCAACCATTCTCAATGTGACAACTATTTTATTTCATCTCTGTGAATGGTAGAATTTATTCCTTTTTCATTTTAGTTTCATATGCATATGAAATTTCCCTGGGTTGACATCAGTAACATCCACTGTCAGATTCTCTCAGCACTGCCATTGTCTTTTCCTAAGTCATTATGAATTCTCCTTCATATTTACCTTGACCTCATGACTTTTTGTATTGAGGTTATATACAGTGAGGAAGCACTGAAAAGATAAAGGTAAATTATGTAACTAATTTTTTGTCTTTGGAAAGCTTTGACTCTACTCAGAGAACTTACCCTGGTTAATATATTTATTGTCTAACTTCAGTTTGAATTAAGGAACCTGGAACAATCACTCCAGCCAGACAGAGGCAACTGTTGCTAATTTGCAGAAGGAAACAAACTCATCAAACATGTTGATGCTGAACAGATGTTGATATGATGGTCTGCACCGATGCTGAATATATGAATATAAAACAATGCTTCAAAAAAGTTTAGATGGCATCTATAGCCATTTGCTACCACCTGTCCTGAAATTAAAGTGTCTTTTTTCACTTCACCTCACCCTTTTCCTCCCTCCTCCTCCTCCCAGTTCTCCCTCACAGTGAGTCTCCCACCTTCCTCTCTACCTCTGTGTATTATTGGCAATTCATCTCTATGGTTTAAGTAGTCTCTCTTCCACTATTTGTCCTTTTTTTGCTGCTCTCTGACCATCTTTCTTCCATCTAACAAATAAAACGTCAAAGCCATTGCATCATCTGTATCTTCATCATTTGATTTACTGATCCTTTCAGTCTCTATCTTGTCCTTTTCTGCAGCTCCTGGTAATTTTGTGTATATGTATGTGTTTTTAGGAGGTGTGGGCATGCTGGTGTGAGTTGCTTTCTTACCTGGAGCAGGAGAATGCCTTCCTGGACCAGCTGGAGCAGAAACTGGACGAGACAGAAAATCTGCAATTAGGAACAGAGGAGCTGCAGGAGGCGTTGGATGTGAGTATGAAGAGGAAGAGAGGGCACACACAATGACTTCACTTGATTTAAGTTAGATAGACATGAACATACAGGCAGTAAGACAAGCTTTGCTTTACAAAGATTCAGACAGAGGATAGGGAATACAAATATGAGAGAAAGAAAGTAGATAAACAAGTGTTTCAGCTGTTACAATACAAAATGAATTCAAAGAATGAGCTGGCAGATGTTGGCCAGATGTGTGTTTTAAGAAGGTGAGGTGGTAAGGACATGGGATCGTGTGGGAGTTCCTGGGACGAAAGACTGTTTCAGTGTCATCTCCCACTGGAGGAAGGCTGCGGAGGAGAAGGCAGCTTGTGTTTCCTTTTTTCTCCCACTCATCTTAAATTCCCTCTGTGAAGCACAAGCCAACGGGAGCCCTGCTTTGCTCTCACCTAGACCCTTTTGCCATTTTCCACAGTCACTTTAATTCGCTATAATTGCATCCATAGTGGTGTTCCATATAGTGTTTTTGTAGCTTCTACCTGAATGGCTGTGGTTTGGAGCCTAGTTTCACCCATTTGACCCTGTTTGTAGTTGTAGATATCAGCCTTGTTGTATTGTTTACAGGTTGCTTTCAGTTGTATTGGAGCTGTCTTGAGTTACTACAGATTGAAATCCTTTCCTGCTGTGCAGATGTAATGGAGCATTGTTAGGGGTTCTATTCTTGAATAAAAATGAGCTGATTCTATAATATGAGGACATGTTTGCCACTAACTGGTTGATGGATCAAATTTAACCACTACAGGGAAGAATAGTACATGGAGAAATACCCACAGTGAGCTTTTAGATGAAGAGCTACAGATGACAGCCTCCTAAGCTTCTGTCACATCAAAATGTGCCTCATAGAATTTATAACACATGCACTAAGGGAGAGGAAGTTGTGTGGGTAGGGTAGTTAACATAGCCTGCAGGAGTTAGCATGACTAGCAGGCTACCAAAAAGCAGTACAGAAAGTTACTAATTACACAGCCCTTTATTAAACACTCACACCCAGCAGCCAAACAGCATCTCTTCTTCTTTCCTATTTACCTTGAGGTTATAAGACAAGAATATGAACAAACTATTCTCTCTGAATAAGCAAAGTGGCTGCACATAGGAGTCTCACAGCTTCATGTGTCAAAGTTCAATCAGTTTAACTCTGGAAGGAGGAAGGAGGTCAATTCATGACAGGATGCAAATATGTCTTGGCTTGTTCCACATAGGCATGAATGGTGAGTGAATTTCAGTCTCACTGTGCCGTCACTATGGTTTGTGATGAGCAAAAAAAAGGAGAAGGCTTTGGAGATATCCTTCAGAGGAATGGCATGATATAAGGCACCTCTGGAAAAGGGGATTTTCAACTGATGAAGAAAAACATGAAAGAGACTATGTTAATAAGCATTTGGAGAAAGCAAAGATGGACTCAGTAGACAGGCTTCTCAGATGATACTGATGTAAGACAGACCTCACATATAGCAGGTACATTTATTTATGTATTTTTTATTTAAACAAATGTAAAAAATGAATCCAATTGAAATTACATTGCGTCTTGCAATTAGAGAAATTGAGGTTTACCAGCCTTACTGAGAAAATAATGTGAAAGGTTTATGTGTTAAAGGAGCGTTTGCAAGTTTTGGTATTGCTACATGGCCAACATTAGCATTAACTACATTAGCTGTTTACTTTCCAGTCTTGCTAAGAGCTTCAGCCATACCTGCATTTACAATACATGAGGTTAGAATATGCCCTCTGAGCAGCGCTACTTCTTAAGTGCAGACTAGACGCTACACTGACTCAGTATTGGAAAATGATGACAGTCTGCTTGGACCAGGGTTAACGGCTTAGCATGCTAACTTCAGTAGAAGAAAAGAGGCAAAACAAGCTGCTGGAGACAGCTCTTGGCAAGTACATAAAATAAGTTTAATGCTGATTTTGCAGTGTTTCTTCTAGACTGGTAAGTAAACAGCTGTTAATGCTAACATCAGCTATGTAAAATCAAAACTTACAGATGGCTCCTTTATCCCTAACTCATGAATTCTCTTAAACTATGCTTCTGCATATTGCTTGATGTTACGTCCAGGGATTTGGTGAGATTTGACAAAAAGCTTAAAGCCCCCAGACCAGGATGTACCTTTGACTTAAGTTAGAACAAAACAACAAAAATGCAAACAACTGCCCACTCAGCTGTATTTTGCTAAAAGGCCTGTTAACACCAGCCAAACAGACCTTTTGGGGGATTTCAGGAAAGTGTGAAAAGCTGTTAAGCACCAAGGTCAGACGAACAATGGCTAATTGACCTGTTTTAGCCTCTACATATCATCACCTGATAGTCCTATCCAGCATCATTTTCAATAAACTTTTCTCACCTTGTCATGAGTCATCTACAAACAAAACATCAGTCTGTGTGGAAAAGACAGTATCACAACATCACCAACACTAAAGGCAGCTTTTTCTGTGGTTAGCTGCAATCAGTTCAGTCAATAGAGGCGACCATGCAGGAATTTTGAGCTTCAGAAAATGGGCTTCTTGCTGTAAGGACCGCAACACAAACATAAGTCTGTGAAAGTGTGATCTGATCATTTTCTGTGGTTGTTTGTGTGTGTATTCAGAGCCTAGAGGTCCTTTTGCGTCACCCAGAGGACAACAGGAACCAGATTCGAGAGTTGGCCCAGACGCTGATGGACGGAGGTGTTCTTGATGAGCTTATACAGCAAAAACTAGACGCTTTCAACACAAGATGGGATGAACTCATGGCGAGGGTAAGACATGCTACATACTAATTTGAATGCATGCATTATTGGTAGCAGTCTGCAGGGAGCTCTAACTTTTTTAAGAAACATTCCTGGTGGAGCAAATAATGTCACTCATGCTTTGCTGCAGTGCAATATGATTTTAGTCCAGGGTGCAGTTTGTATGCATTTACACAATTCTAGCTTGCTTGGAAGTTTTCAAGCTGTGAGGCACATCTCCTACAGGGGGAGTAGGAGAGGAAGTGAGTTGAAAGTTTTGTGTCCTGGGCTGTAGTTCACTCCCTTCCTTTCCCTCATGCACACCATCTTCCTTCCACCTTATTTTTCTGTCTCATTCTTTTCAACCTCCATACTCCTCATCTTTCTTTTTTCTCCTTCTCATTTCTCCTCTTGCCCTCCTCACTCTTCCTTTTCTTCCATAATTTCTTCCATCTTCTCCTCCTCCTCACTCCTGTCCTCCCTATCCTTCTTTTAGCCTCTCTTTTTCCACTTCCTCTTCCTCTCCCCATGTCTCCCCTCCCTTTCCTTCAAGCCATTATCAGCCATCATCAATGGCAGCAATATATTCTCAGCCTCTTGTGGTGGTTCTCGCTGACAGATTACACATACACACACACACACACATACATACACATGGAGAGACATACTCATTGCCCACTGGGTTGATCCTCCCTCAGAGCCAGATTAATGTTCTCCTTGCAGCCTGATAAGCCTCCCTTTGTTTGTCGACCCATCACAGACAGTGAGTGTATGTGCATGTGTGACACAGTCTTTTGTCTCAGATTTTTTATATGTTTTGGGAAGAAGGGCCATTGTGTGTATTGTCCGTGCGTGTGCGTTTTAAACCATCACAGAGGCCGGTGTCCTTTGTTTTGGTGTGCATGTCAGCATGTATGCTTGTGAGGTGAGATCGGGTGGCTCTGAGCCCCGTTTGTTTGTCATCTATAAAGAGGACGAGGAGCTCAGAGACAGGACGAGAGTTTCTGTGAGTATCTCTGGAAAGACAGATGGAGGAGCAACAGCACATAGGGCCCAAAATATTGCCTTAATGTTTTTCCCCTTTTTTTGTCCAGAGGGGACTGTGTTGAGGGAATCCTTTGTTTTTCTGCTGTTAAATTTTCTTTTACTGACTTGATCATTGCTGTTTGAAAACTGAGTAGTTCCAGTAGGAATTATAATGAATTATTGAGGGTCAAAGTTTTCACATCCTAGATAGAGAAAAACAATATGCAGTAAAGCTCTCTTTTAACAATCAAAATAACAACTCCAAAGGGTACCCTTAATACATAACAACAACTTTATAATTGTAAGTTAATGATTTGGCTAAGTGTGGACCATTTAAACTGACATCAGAGCATTGTTAGGTGTTAGATGTCAATTAATGTGCGTTGTCACTGACTAATAAAGTATAAATTAGTTTTTGCAAACAGTTTGTCTAAACAGTTGTTGAGAAAGGAATGAAAAACATCTTGTTGACTGTTTTTACAGCCAAGACTTTGACTTGTTACAGCGAGAAAAACACAGCATTAATCATGGCTCTGCTCCATTCACATGTAACATTAAACATGTGGCCATGGCCCTTTTACAGGCACATTCAACTGGAATATAGTAATATGGAATATTATATAATATAATGGAATATATAATAAAGTTGTTAATGATATGTGTGCTTTTTCTGCTATGAACTGTAAAAAAATCCCTGTTAAAAAGCATATTTAACCATATTCTGGCTAAATTTATATCCATTTGCACCTCATTCATCCCAGTGAGGAATTTTGTTTTCTGCATTTTACTCTTCCTAGGAGCAGTGGTTAACCACAGTACAACTCATTCTTTTGCAAAGGAGACCTGACCGAGACAGCAGCATAAAAAATTGCAGAGTCAATTCAGGGACTTCCTGACCGATGCATCGAATAGTCAAGTTTTAGGGGGCAGCCCGAGGATACACACAGTGAGGTTTGGTGAGAAACACTGACTGTAAATGCAGCTCCACAGACACCTTTAATCTAAGGCAGGTGTCATCAAATCAATGCATCAGTTCAGCTTGTATTACTTTTCAAATACAGTTGGTAATTAGAATTGAAAAAGCCAGTCAGACCAAAGAAAATATTATAATAATAAGTCAGATAGCTTATTGACAACACTTCCTTAGCATCAGAGCCAAGTTCTAAGGAGTGCGGGGGTCCATGCAGATGCTGAAACAGTAGAATAAGTAGATAATTTTCTTACATCAATGGCCCACTTTAAATCTCACGTTGAAATAAATCCAGCCTGTATACGCAAAAACATGTTGTCTCACATCTCCGTCTGCACTTCTTGCAGATCAGAGAGGCATGTTTGCCATTTTAATTTCAGTTTCTTGTAACGGCTGAAAACCAATAAGAGGAAGTGTGGTGTGGAAAACGCTGCTCTTGCTTTGCCGATGGCATTTTCAGCGCAAAGCAGTTAAGCAAACAGTGATCCTCTATCTCCGTGGTTCACAATCACTGCATTCACCACTGTGTGTGTGCGTGAGAAATAAGTAATAAGGGAAAACTGAGTGTTTAATGAGAATATGTATTCATGAGCCGACAATTGCCAGGGAAATGGAGTACATCGCCACAGGGAAGGTTGTTATCAGTGTTGTCTAAATATTTAATCTCACTTAAGTTCTCATTTCATACATTATAAACTAAGACATGGGAGCAGGAAAGCATAAAAAAATCCTATGCTACATCCACTGGTAGTGTTATTGAATACTGTAAATATGTGTGTGTGTGACAGAGAGTGTGTGACACAAGGGTTAGACAGGCTCAGGGCTATACTTAGTCATTATCCTTCTGTATGGGATTAGCATGTTTACCTGTAACCACATATATACTCCCTCTGTCTCTCCACACATATGAGCTCACACAGGTTTATGATGTAATTGGTGCGTGTACTAGTTAATCTTGTAGGCAGTCACCAGGGGGAAGGAGGAGAGGAAACACCTCAGTAGTTGCCGAGGCGCCTGATGCTTTGCTAACGACAAACGACAAGCGACAAGCGTTGGTTACTGGTGTTGGTTACAACAGCGGCCTTGATGTGGTTGGTCACACAGAGACGACATGAGAGAGAAACCCCGGAGTCCATCCTCCAAGAGGGTACAGGCAGAGGGAGTGTGTGTGCAGGGGGGCTGTACATATAGTTTTGTGTATGTGCTTAGGTTTGTCTATGTATGTGTTTCTGTGGGTACATGTACAGAGATTGTGTGTGTTATTGCAGTGAAGTCATTGTGACCAATACAGCCTAGGAAATCAACAGTTATCAGGTATTACTGCTCAGTCACACTAGCATTTTAAAAAAACTACATTTTGGAGTGTTAGTGAACTGTAGCTGAGATTCCACTAAAATTAATTAATTCAATGAATCTTGAATCTGTGGATTGTTTGTGGTGCCAAGATAAATCCAACAGAATTTTTCACAGAGTCCAACTTTAAAGTTTGACTTGCAGATTTGTGCCACTGACCAACTTGTTCACAGTAAACAAGATAGAGGTAAATATGTGAGTCATTTCAAATTGCTGTTATATACATGAGTTTGAAAACTGAATAGAGGTATGTACATCTGCAAGCTGTTTCCTGTGTTTATAGGCTACTACATTTGTCCCTCTACATGTTTTTAACGAGGTGTAATGTGCTTCCTGTTTGGCTAGGCGCTGCTCAGGCAGAAGGAACTGGAGAAAAGCGTCCAGTTGGCCCAGGAGAATGACAAGGCACTGAGGCAGATCCAGGATGCCCTGGCTAACACAGACCGCCACCTCACTGCATACCTGACCGACCACATCGACGCCCAGCAGATACCGCAGGAGGCTCAGGTAGGTTGTGTCTGTCTGTATGTTAGGGATTAAAAGAATCAAAGCTGGGCCATTATACCTTTTAAACTTATCAGTTTAAAAATTCTGCTCCTGAGACCTGTCAAACCTTTCAATCCTTTAATGGTCCCACTCACTAAAAAGAACAGGGTACTTCCAGTACAGTTCAATCCAGACACAGACTTTGGGCAGAAGAATCAGAATCAGTAATCAAACTTAAGTACAGCAAAATTTCCTTCAAGATATCATAACTCAAATTGTTATCTACAAAGTCTGTTGTGTTTACTCATACTTTTGGAATAAAGTGAATCTGTAAAATATGTATGGGCATACAGTTTAGGCCTGGGGAAACCCAGCTAGACTCTGCTAGACCCAACCAACTGTTTTGATTTCATTTTATTTTCAGATTTCCCTGAAATTTGTCTTGTATCACAAGGTGCACACAGTGTCGTCTACATAACAAAACACAGCATTTGGCCAGACAGCAAACACGTGTTCAAACCCTGACAGACTGAGGAAAAGTCTGAGTTCTGTAATCTGTTCAGTTCAATCTGTTCAATCTGTTCAGTTTAGCCTGTGGGACTTCTGTTTGATGGAAAAAGCTGAAACAGAAATGCTGTGACCAGAGCTGTGGGATCAGCTACACCTAACCAAACCTGCACAGATGCAAATATACAGATGCAGGACTTAATCAAGCAAAACTTCACCTGACTAATCTGAAACCAGTGAAACCAGAACTGATTAGATCAACAAGCGATGTCTTGATATATCAGAACCCAAAAAGACCAACTTGTGCCTGCAGTAATTAGACTTGGCTGGTCAGTATTCATATTTAATTGCTCAGTTTGTGTCAGATTTGTGGTCAGATTTTTGAGAGTGAAACATATTTGAAAGTCACTAACAGTAACATTGGTAATTGAGGGTTTTAGTTGAAACACTGCCAAACCATTTATCATTAAGAGAGACATTTGTGTGGACAAGCAGAGCGAGAAAAGAAGGACAGGAGAGTGAAAAAACTCTCACACATTAAAATAAAAATACAGATTTTTCATGTGTGTGTGTGTGTGTGCACGTGCACCTGCAGAGGGACTCGAGATAATGGCAAATGCTCTTTTTCTCTTAGTGGGTCTAATTAAGTCTGGAGGTGTTTTAGACAGGACAGCAGGAGCACACACACACACACACACACACACACACACACACAGTCTCTGTCTTTTATCTCTTCCTCTAATGTTTATTTCTTCCACATTCCTCCTTGTCCCCCTTTCTTTTTCTCTTTACCACACTTTCCAGACAAATCAAACAATAGTTTGTGAAACATTGGCCTGCAATGATAGAATGAGTGACAGAAACGTGACAGAGAGAGAAAGAGAGAGTGTGTGTGTGTGTGTAGAGAAGGGATGGAGAGATTACCTCCATGTGCACTGTAGACCACCAGCACATAGGATGACATTTCTCTCTCTCTCTCTCTCCCACACACATGCACACACACACAGGAGGATGAGAGAATGATTGGATTAGAGTGGTGTGGATGAGCATTTGTGATTACTGGTGACTTGGTATTTAAAAAGAGAGAGGGGTGACTGAGTCCATATGTGTGTGTGTGTGTGTGTGTGTGTGTGTGTGTGTGTGTGTGTGTGTGTGTGTGTGTGTGTGTGTGTGTTGGAGGGGAGAGGGAGGTTACAAGTTATTAAAGCTCTTGAGTGCCCTATCCGCTCTCCTTGATGCCTATTGCCACCTTCTGGTCACCAGAGGGAGCTACACTATCAGTCCATATAACTGTATAACCCTTAGTTTCACTCTTTTTAGTAAACATATTCAGTTTAGTAAACCCTATACTTAGTAAATATTGACTTTGGCTCTTAATTTTTATTCACTTTAGTCAAATAAAATGATTTGATGTGTACTTTAAGATATGTGTTTTTATATGTGCATGTGTGTGTAATAGAAAATCCAGTCAGAGCTGAGTGGTCATGATGCAACCCTGGAGGACATGAGGAAGAAGAACCAGGACAAAGAGTCTTCCCAGAGGATCATGGGACAGATAGACCTTACCCAGGTATTTTTTTATTTCATTCCATCAGAATCAATGTGTCTTTGTTACGTAGCAAAAAGAACAGAGGACACTGTGAGTTTTCGAGATCTACAGATGTTCACATCAGGGGAAGCTCTTCAGGGTTGAGCCTCCACCTGCTGATTCCAGAGCTGATCCACCGCACTGTTCAACACACCTAGGATATGATTCACATGTAATGACAGCAGAGGTGTATTGCTCCATATTACTAGTGTGTGGACCAGTCTGTGTGATGTTATGGAGTGTTCCTCAGCAGTGAACAGGTTCGGCGTCTCTCCAATGACGAAGAGCTAGCAGACATTCTGTTGGAAACCCTCCCCATCTGACTGAGATGAGGATGTACATCCAGGCATATGGAGGACGTGCTGGAAATTCTGCATTCTCAGCATCCCCTGAGGAACACCAGAAATCACTGAGGCCATCAGCCCTGTCAGACGCAGTCTGGCTGTCACAAGAACTCTTTGACCAAGTGGAGTCTCATACAAAGTGTACAGAAACTGCCCATTGCTGCTCAATCAACTTTGGAAGATCCTGAGAGTCATCTGCAGGAGAGGAAAGGTTGTGCAGGGAGGGATGAAGTACCACATACAGCACAGGACCCTGCGATTGTCAGAAGATACGTGTATAAGATGCATGTGTACAGAACCTATGATGCATCTCATGTGTCTCTTTGCCTTTTCATAGAAAATGCTGGCAGACGTGTGGACAAAGTTCCGGCTCTTCCAGAAACCAGCCAACTTTGACAATCGGCTGGCCGAGTGTGAGCGTGTGTTGGCTGGGGTCAAAAATCAGGTGGGGGTGCTGGACATCCGTAGTGTGGAGCAAGACGTGGTGCAGTCGCAGTTGGACCAGTGCATGGTGGGTAATCGCATCACACTGGCAGATAGGTGGATAAATTGATGAATAGATCTTACATTAAGCTTCTGCTGTCTGTGTCTTACAGAAGTTGTACAAGGTTCTGAGTGAAGTGAAAGGAGAGGTAGAGACGGTGATAAAAACAGGGAGACAGATCGTCCAGAAGCAGCAGACTGAGCAGCCCAAAGAGCTGGATGACAGAGTGACCGCACTGAAACTGCTTTACAACCAGTTGGGAGCACAAGTGAGCACACACACACACATACACATAGATAAACACACATAATCATACAAGCC
Source organism: Lates calcarifer (assembly GCF_001640805.2). Classification (NCBI taxonomy): domain Eukaryota; kingdom Metazoa; phylum Chordata; class Actinopteri; family Centropomidae; genus Lates; species Lates calcarifer. The sequence continues at coordinate 12,193,592 of NC_066854.1, forward strand.
AGATTTAGAGATGGATTTACTGTGTCCATTGTATGTGTATTTTAAGGTTACTGAGAGTAAATTGGAGCTGGAGAAGAGTCTGAAGTTGTCGAGGAAGCTGCGCAAGGAGCTGAACGGGCTGACCGAGTGGCTGGCCGCAACTGATGCTGAGCTGACCAAACGCTCTGCTGTGGATGGTATGCCCAGTGACCTGGAGGCTGAGGTGGCATGGGCACAGGTATGACACAGACACACAAAGACACAAAACTTAAAACTGACATCCTGGGGGCCTGGAGGTTTATAATGTTGACTTGTAATAGCAATCTTCTCAGTCCAAGTCTGGCAGAGGACCTTTGTCACATTTACTCCCCCCTCTCTCTCTTTCCTGTCACCTCTCAATTGTCCAAATTATCCAGAAAAGACTGAAAGAAAGCATCTAACCTCCACATCTTCAAAAAAAAATGTCAGTGTATACATTCATTCTGGACATAGTTCAGTGATAAAATCCAAGTTCACCACAAGGGCGCGTCTCAGCTTTGTTAGCCGAAGAGTTAATCCACTGAACAGAGGAGGAGGTTGTAAAGTGCAGTGATGTGGATTGAAACAGGGGCTTCTCGACTGATGACATGAATCTTCAGAGTTTGGTAGGCAGTCCTACTCCATGACATATAGTGAACATAAAGTGGAAAATGTCAGCTTTGTGTTTTTTCTTGTTGAGAATAGAACTGGTGGTAAAAAGACTGAGGATTTGGCACTGACACAAAGATTACTGAAACATAATCATATGTACAATAATCAGCACATCAAGAGTCCACTTCAATCATGGCAGAAAAACTCCCACATTGACATTTTCTAACCTTTTTATAATATCTCCTCTACTCTGTCTTGTTCTCTCAGTCCATCCATGGGGAGACAGAGCGGCGTCAGCCTCAGCTGCAGTCTGTTGTGGATCTTGCAGAGGCCCTGAAGGCCGTGCTGCGGGGCAACGGGGGCCTGGTGGATGACAAAGTCAGTCTGCTGCACTGCAACTGGATCGCAGTCACATCCAGAGCAGAGGAATGGCTCAACCTGCTGCTGGTCAGAAGAAGAGATTCAGATACTTTTTATGTGTATTCATTTGTCTCTAGCTACCGCTTTCTGTTATCAGTGCTAAAATTATACCAAAGGGTCTAAATATAACTCAGCACAATAGTTGCTGATTGCACCCTCAAGAAAGTCATACTTTCTGTGTCTGTCTGTTTCTCTCCTCTCCCTCTCAGGACTACCAGCGACAGATGCAAAAGTTAGATGGACAGATAGAGGAAGTGAATGGATGGATCGACGGAGCGGAGAAAAAGATGGATGACATGGACAGCCAGGGACCCAACGACGCTGTGCTGAAGGTTGTTATCTCTATCTTTTTTTTCTCAAAGTCTGTTTCTGGTTTAGCTGTGAGGGCTTTTGGTCTGTATTAATATCCAGATATTATCCTTAACTGTGCTCTCTTATTATTAGCTGTGGGACAGACTGATAAATCATTAACAGACACTTATCTTGTGCCTGTAGGAGGCAGTGAGTGTTCACTCTGCAGTCTTGTTAAATATGGGCCTGATTGCCTTTAAATTCAGTGGTATACAGTGAATGCAAAATATTCACTTTTACTGAACACAAGTGCACATGTCTTTGCAAACTTTCTTTTAAAAGGAACTGTGTAAATGCAGAAAGCTATTGTTTTATTAAACTCATTTACCTACTTTGTGAGGTCCCGTCTACCCTCTGGAAAAAAAGTGTAACTAAAAATCCCAGAAATTCAGGAAGATGGTTATCAAAATAAAATATTTCAATGGAATAAATGATTAAAATCTTGAAAATAAGCTTTCAGTAGTGGTTACATTGTGGTTACAAATGTGTAGCTACTTGGAAAAAGTGGATTTTGATGTTGGTTATATAGTGGTTATATTTTCTCTTTAGGTCTTCTAATGTAGTTTTCCATCATTTTCATAAAACATTCAAGATTTTACTGATGCCTCAGTCTGCCCATAATTTAAAACTAGCATCACTATTACTAGGAATGTTATTCTATAAAGGGATAAAACATGATAAACATGGATGTTGGCAGTGGGTACGAACTTTAAGCTCAGTTGTATTTTTGACAGTCGACAGTCAATCAGATGCATTTTTCATGCCTTCAGGAAAGCCGGCTGCTCTGACTAACTGTGTGTCTGTGTCCTGCAGGTGCTGCGTGCAGAGCTGGAGCTGACCAGGGGTAAGATGGAGGAGGTGAGGGCTTTGGCCCAGGAACTCATGTCCACCAGGGGAGAGAACTGCCAGGCCCAGGTGGGACCCAAAGTGGAGCAGCTCAACCAGAGATTTGATACCATCGCTCAACGCATCTCCTCTGGGCTGGTAGGGAAGAGGGATAGTTATACCCTCTGAATACTGTTTAAACAGCAATAACACACTCAGTGAGTGAGAAAGGTCAGATGTTATTTTGGTTTGTAAACAGATTCAGCTTTAAATGTTTCTCATTCATCTTTCTTGCTAAATACTATAATCCAAGCTATGGCCATAAATTTACTTAAACTCTCTCAGAACTCACTGAATTTACCTCAGTCTGACCAAATGGAAGCAAAACACTCCCTAAATTTACTTCAGACTCTCTAAATAGACTTCAAATCTCTTGTGAAATGCACTTTAAACCCTCACTTAACTGACTTCAAACTCTCACACTAAATTTACTTCAAACTCACACTAAAGCTGTTCCAACTTCTTGGACTAAATTTACTTTGCCTTGGCCACTAATGATCTTCCTGTCATTGTGTGTGTGTGTGTGTGGTAGACGGCAGCATCAGCCATAGAGCTGGAGCAGTACCACAGTGAAGCACAGATCTGGCTGGAGCTCCTGGAGGAAGAAGTCAATCAGGGGGAAAACCTTAAGGAGGAGGACTTCCAGGAAGACAAGGTTTCATAACACAGACAAGAGAAAAATCACAGCTGTTTGATTTCCTTTTATATTATGCATGCACTTACCAACAATATGTGTGTGTGTGTGTGTGTGTGTGTGTGTAGGACTGTGAGGAAGGTGCAGTGAAGGAGTTATTGTTGAAAGGAGAGAATCTACAGAAAAGAGTCCCAGATCAGGACAAGAGAGAGCAAATCAGACTTAAACACAACCAGCTCAACAGCAAGTACAACACTGTCAAGGTAATGTACAAACACCACCTGAATGAAACAGACAAGTGAAGCAAGAGAACAAAATAAGTGTTTTGATAGTTAAAGCTGGAAGCATATCGTCCTAACATTCAGAGAAGAAATCATGGCCTGAAATCACTGCTGGTTAGGACTGAAGGTCTGCACAGTTTACTCAGTAATAAAAGAAGCTACAGTCTAGCCTCCTATCATAGCTGCTGTAATGATATCAGACAGGTCTGATATTCACAACTTGACGATAGCGGCATCACTAACAGTTGAACATTTCCACCAGTAGCCAAAGGATACATTAGGCCCAGTTACATCATGTCATCATCAAAAGAGAAACAGGTACATAGATCTGGTTAGCAAATCAAATTATTTTCTACTTTAAAGATGTAACCTTGGCAACTCCCTTTATGTTTTGATTCTTTTTCTTTCTTTTTTACAATGTGAAATATCACTGTCCTCTTGCTTCTTCCGAAACCCATAAGGGTTTATTATTCTGACCTCAGGCAACACAGCCTCTATGGTCATTCTCTCAGGAAAGAGGTTAACAACATGAAAATAAAAAGACAAGGGGAAAGTCCAGTACATTCCACTGTGCACACGTCAGTATGTGTAATTTTGTGTGTTTGTGTGTGTGTATAGGACCTGCGTTTACTGAGGAACAGGAAAGCATTGGCTATCGCACCCCAGTGGTACCAATACAGGAGGAAGTCACATGACCTGCTGGCCTGGCTGGACGACATCCAGCGCAGCGTGGACCAGCTGCCTGACCCCCCAGAGGGAGAGAGGGTCAAGGTGACGAGACACATACATTTGCATGTGCACATACATGAAATGAAGAATAATCTCTTATATTTCTTCTTTTTCTCTCAAACACAAAAAAACCCATGAAGCTTGATGTCCAAGCTGGGCTACCGTTTATCTCTGTCTTCCTCATCATCCAGCTCTCTGTGTCCTTCATCTTTTCTCATCCTACATTTTCCTGGCACATATTAATCTTTTTCTGTCCTTTGTTTCTTACCTCTCCTCATCTCCTTCAGGACAAAGGGTTGGTGTCAAGGCTTTCTCAGTGTTATTCCCTTGGCAAAAGGACTTCCTGACTAATTATTGCAGGAAATTTTCATCATATCTATTTAAAGAAATAACTGCTGATCAATTCCTCTCCCTAGTAGTGGATTGCAGCTGTTGGGTGGGAAAAAGCTAATTAAACTGTGTTGTGTACAGCATTTTAACATCATTAAATCATTACCAAATTATTTTTAAAACAGCAGGATAATTATTACTTATTATAGCTTGTAGCAGCTGGTGCCAGCTGACCAACACAGTATGTTTTACTGTATTTACCACTGAGTTTCAGTGCTTCACAGTGCAAAAACATACTGCTGTGCTGCAGCTTGAGCTAGCAGAGTTTTACAACTGGATGGCAGAATGACTAAAAACTGGGAGGTAAAGACAGAACATCCTGTGAACCTTGTACTAATGCTATAGTAAAATCTTGTTCTTTTTGTGGAAGCAAAAGCCGTAATAACTGGAATTTTAAAAGCAATTAAATACTTTATAATTTAAATAATTTAACCACCAACATATACTTAATCTACCTCTGAAAGTATAGGTTTGAAATATTTTATTTTGAAAAGTTTAAATTGGTGTTCAAAAGCCAGATAGAACTTTTAAAGCAAGACTGTGTAACCTCTGAAAGAAGAAATAACATGTTTTTACTCTTACATTCAATTCAAATCACAGAAATCCATATAGAAGGTTTTCAAGGTAAAGTATTTCAATGCTTTTTTCAGTGTGGTATTTAAAAATGTAACACTAAGTATTCAGTAGTGATTTCATTTCAAGCTAATGTATTCATTTTGTTATAGTATTCAAATCCCTAAAGCCTTTCTTTACATCCATACTCACTAACTAACAATATCATGAGAGAGGTGCTCCCAGACTTCTCTAGTAATCAGTTGTTCTACCAAGGTATCCAAATTATTTGACAATGATGAATCAAAGTTGACGCTACATACCAATACAACACCTATAACACCTCTAACCCTCTGTTTTGAATGTGCTTAAATTAGAGTATTTATATGTGCCCTGGAAAAGGTTTGACAGAGAAACCCTGGACTCCACCTTTACTTCTGCTCCCACCCTGACTGTATATGTTTGTCTTTCACTTTCAGATGATCACTATGACATTTCGCTAAGCGGACATCTCTCGCGCTCGCCTCAGACTCACCTGTCATTGCCGCAACCGAGATTTCACACTGCCTGTCTGTCTGTTCATCTGTCTTTTTGTCTTACTCTCCATTCATGTAGCTCTCTGCTTTTTTTCACCTCCACACTCCGCCCACACACAGCACTTACTCCTCTGTGCTAGCCAGTGATTGTACTCCTTAATATGAATAAAGGCTTAAGGCAGCGTGTGCCTCCTAATTACAGCACGCTCTCATTTTATATGGATTGTTTACATGGAGCTACATTCACTGTTAAAATATAATATGGATTCCTTGAGTATGTTTATGCTTGACGCTGACACTGATATCTTGTCCCTTTTATTAAAATGTTGTGTCTTTGTTGAAGTGCATGCTTGTGAGTAAATGAATGAGTTTTATTATTTTTATTATGTATTAATTGTCCCTGTGTGTGCGAGTATGTGTGCGTGCGTGTGTGTGAGAGAGCCTGCGTTCGAGCACATCCACATGCCTCTCTGTGCTTAACGCCCCCCCCCTCCTCGGGTTCAGCCAATAGCAAGTGACCACCTGGTTGATTTCATCCAATAGGAAATTGGTTCAGAGTTCGACAAGAAGAAGGAGGAGCTTAAGGAGGTGCAGGGCTTAGCCAATCAGCTCTCAGAAGCTGGAGCCGCCAATCTAGTGGAGCCCCGCCAACTACAGCTCAACACGCGTTGGGTTGAGGTGGAGGGCAAGTTCATACCCTTCAAAAGACAATGTGTGAGTTTCACTAGGCACGACTTCTATATCTGCAGTACTAACTGACAATACTACCAACCAGACAAGTACATGATACTAACTACCCAAGCTATTAACCTTAAAGAGAGTGAGTCCCTTTAAGTAGTTAGAAAAATTATTTTTACTAACTGTTAGCATGAAACTTGCTTGAAAAGCTTCTATTAACAACTACCTGCACTCATGCATACTCTCTTCAGATGTGGTATGCAAGGTCCAGTTCGACATTCCTGATTACAATTTATTATAGGATCCTTAATCCACTTACATTAGTGAAAGTTTGGGTTGTAATTACAGGTAGGTCAGATTTTGATTTATAGTATACTTTAAGGTCTTACAATAAAACAAATTTTATTCAGTTCAATTTATTAATATAAAGAAATTGTTTGACATTTTGAAAAAGAAAAAAAAAACACTTTTCTTGCCAAGAGTTAGATGAGCAGATTGATACCACCTTCATGTCTGTGTGTAAAACATGAGTCCAGCAGGTGGTTAGTTTAGCATAAGTCTGGAAGCAATGGGAAACAGCTAGCCTGGCTCTGTCCATATTTATAAAAATGGCTTACCAGGCTCCTGACTTCAGAGTGCTCTGGAGCCTGATACATCAATTTCTTTTTCAAGTTTGAATAGCACTAGCTGGCACCATAGTTAGCATAGAGACAAGAGTGGCGTCAACCTTCATATCTAACTATTAACAAGAAAAGAAATAAGCTTATTTCACAAAATGCAGGGGAATACACTGGAATCAAGTCAGTTAATGTAATCATGTCCCTATATTTATCTACAACTTTGTATTCATTTTTAAGGCTGATGATATTCAGTATTTTTCATCAAATCCCATCAAAAGATCAAAACCAACCATGTGTTTGTCACTCAGTACTTTCCAGCTTTCTACCAACTATGGTTTTTAACAAATATTACTCTTAACAGGAGGAAATATGCTTTTGATTTTGTTGGGGACTATTTTCAGCAGCGGATTAATGTTCTCTAGTGAGGTTACTGCTCTAGTAAGTATTTGGTCAGGCAGGATGGTGTGGGGGACTGATGTAAAATAGAGTACAGTGGTAACGAAGGAACATGTCAGCCAGTGCAACACTGTGGCTCACTGATGTATTTTTAATAGTTTTGGAACAACAATGGAGCTCTTTGGCACAGAGGAATAAGATATATCAGGCTTTGGATGCACACACAATCCCTGTTAGGAGGAAACATTCACTGTTGGTTTGAATCTGCACATGGGATTTGTTAACAATAAGAAAAACATAGAATATCACCAGACTTATCCTTTAAGAAAATACGAAGTCCTAGCTACAATTCCAAAATAACACTTTGTTTTAAGTTACCTGATTTGTTTTATTCTAGTAACAATAAATATTATGGAGAATAGACCATTCAAATTTTATACTCTTTATATCACAATCATATCAAGTGCAAATGCTGAAATATTTTCAATAATGTAACCCCCGTGACAGAATCTTATTTTAGTTTTAAAAAGTTACCTGAATCAGAATTACCCTCTGATTAAAATCTGAGTTGCTTTTTTTGTTTTTCTTTGCTGCATTCTCATTTACATGTTTTATGTGTAACATGTGAAGCACGCTCACATGTTTGAATCTCATTGATTGCTCTGTCTGGCTCTGTGTCACTGCATGCTCCCCCTGCCGACCAATCACATTACACTCTTGCAGTTCCCTGATCTGCCAGTCCTTAAAGACGTATGTATCCTGGTAGCCAGTCATGAGTCAACCACATGCACTTACACCACATGATATCAACTGTTCAACTTGGACAAAATACATATCTGAACTGTTCTCTCAGACTTCCACTGCTGCATTTCTTCAGATGTGCTGAGAGGAATCGTAAATATATAATTAGAGTCATTTTCATCTTTATTTACCAAGAGACCAGTTACTGAACACACTCACTCTTCTCAGCAATGCTCTGCATCACTGTGGTACAGTAAAGCTGGGTGCTGCCTGGGCCACTGAGCTGCTCCACTTGAGTTGTTTAGGCACTTCAGTGCATTGCTCAAGTACTTTTGAGCAGCAATTGTAAGGACGATTCTAAGCCAGTGTGGGTATTCTGTAATCACAAGCCTCATTCGGTTTAGACTACAGCATCAAAACATAAGGAATATTTGCACTTTGTGTGTTATCTGGTACAAAATGTGATAGTTAGCTATGAGACATTAGAGATTATGTTAGGAGCACATGTGTCCACAGTAAGGTTTTTCATACCACATTTGTGCTTGAGCAATTCATTTTTGAATCTAAGTGGATTCTTTATAGATCTAATATTATATCTGTGTTATTGTACAGAAGGAAGTACAGAGAGGCTGATTCATCTTAAAACAGTGATGTTGACTTTTGATATCAAAGTTCCATGTAACCTAGGGCTCTATTTTCGTGAATCAAGGGGTGTGGTGCAAATTGCAGTCAGTGCCTCATACGTTATAGGTGCGAGTGTCAGAGGCTGCATGAATAACGTCCAATCTCATTTGCTACTGTCAACACAGTGATTATATTTATGTTCAATTATGTTTATTCAGAATAATAATGTTAAAGTTAAAGTTACACTCTGATTGAAATAGAAACTTGTCTCTGATTTGGTTCTTCAACAAAAAAAAGTTCAGTTATTAAAAAATCTTGATGACATCTACTCCCTCATCATCATAGAGAATACAGAATCTATGAATATACAAATATTTAACTGCTGGACACAAGAGGTCTCCTATTACACTGAAAAGTATATTTTCAGTGTTTTCACTCTGGAGGTTTCACGTTTCTACATTACACTGGTGCAAGTTGTAAACTGGACCAGGATTGGTTTCCAAACTAGTTGTAATGTCACATATTAAATTAAGCTTTAAGGTGAGCAGATAAACGTGAAAACAGCACTCTGTCACATACATCTGAATCAGGTAACAATAAGCATTGATTGGAGTGGGACTTCAAAATGTGGTCTAGTGGCTTGCACATATTAACAAAACATTTATGCACATGAGGAAATGGCCCACTGTGCCATACTCCTCGCCACACCTCTGGCTGCCTTCCAGCACAAAAATAGAGCCCTTAGTCATTGTCATCTCCTCTCAGTGGCTGAGCAGCAGAGAATTATTTCAGCGTGCTGGACGTGCAACACAAGTCAGACACTGAATTGGCTCTGACTGTTGCTGTCCATCCTTATACAATGGTTTTGATACATGCAAATACAGTAAAGATGTGTGTTTAGTCCAAGTCATCTGGAATAAAGAGAGCAGTAGAACAAATCATGAGAGTGGGAGACACAAGTTCTTTTTCTGCTCTTTTCCTTTTCCCTTAAACTTTTTGGTCCACAATCACTGAGGACACATATTCAAGCCCTAAACCAAAAAAAAAAAAAAAAAAGTAAAAGGCCTGCACTGATTCAGTTTTAAGTTACTGAAAAGGGATCTGTGTGTTTTCAGTCTAGACAAAGACATCTGAATAATACAAGAATCACTGCTCAGGCCAAACTTCCTGTTGACAACAACTGACCTGCTGACCTGGGGAGTAAAGAGGACGCCTTGCATGAGATAAACCACATGTCACTATAAGTCTCTCCCTCTCATCGTGGATATCTGCTGTGCTCTCACATCTGTCTATACACACTGAAATCACAAGCACATGCACACAATGTCAAAAAGGAAAGAAAAAGTGAAAAATTATGTTTGAGTAGATGGATCTGTGTGTGTGTGTGTGCACCAAGAGCAGGTATTATTTTGAGCCTTTACTATGAAAGTTAGTCAATAAATTAGAGATAATAATGTCATACTGGTTTATGATTGAAGCATTCATCCCTCTTAGACAATATGTTCAACATCAACATTTTTATTCTTTAACCAGGACCACAATCTATACAACATTTCCCCCTAAATGTATTTGGATTGTTTAAATAAGCTGAATATATTTCTCTCAGAGACATGGTGTCCCTGTGAGAGTTCCTAATCACTGATAATAACAAAAAGCTCTTTACCCTGTTGAAACCCAGTATGGCAGCAGACACAATGCAGTGTTACCAGAGAAATTGGGGCATTTAAAACTCTGTCCTTCCATTTCACCTCATAACACACATACACTTGTGAGATGTTGGAGGGAATGTTTTTATGACTATGCTGCTGTGCAAATTGAAGTTAAAGGGGCATTCCACTGATTACATGTCAGAGTCCCAGTGACCCTGTGAAAATAGCTGTAAAATGACTTTCAGGGCTCTGGTGGAGCTTTAGCTTAAATCTAAGGACATTAATCTACAATCAATGCACATAATGACAAAGTGAAAACAGAATTTTAAGTTTTGAATTTTTTGACATGATTTAGTAAGGCACACACCTGTTCTAAACCAGGCCAGCAGAGCTCCCAGACAGGATTGTGTCAAGGCACAGATCAGGCAAAGGCTACAAAATAATGTCTGCTACACTGAAGGTTCCCAAGAGCACAGTGGCCTCCATAATTCTTAAATGGAAGAAGTTTGGTTCCCTAACAGAAAGTTTTTTGTAGCCCTCCCAAGATCTATGTCTCAACACAGTCCTGTCTCTGAGCTCTGCAGACAGTTCTGTCAACCTCATGTCTTGGTTTTTGCTCTGATATACATTGTCTACTGTGAGACCTTACATAGACAGGTGTCTTTCTAAATCATGTTCAATCCATTGAAAGGTGTAGAAACATCTCAAAGATGATCCAGACAAATAGGAGGAACCTGAGCTAAATTTCAAGTGTCATAGCAAAGGTTCTGAATACTTTTTAATAACTTTGCACAAATTTCTAAAATCCTGTTTTTGCAAACAAATCGGCTCGTCTTAAAGATGTTTTCTAGAAAGGGGGGGTCTTACAACAGATGCTAACAGGTGGTGTTATTGGAAATGTAGGTTTTTGGTGCCTGACCCATACAAGGAACAAAAAAATATAATAGGCCTCTGCTGCTTTAATTTGGACCATTTTTTAAACGTGTTTGTTGTGGGTCTCTCAACTTACAATTGTAAATCTCTGGACTGCCCCTTTAATGATTCAAAGGTATTAAAGTCACATTTCTTCACCAGACAGAGCAATTCCTGTAGATGATATTCAGTCCATAGTTAGTGAGTCAATCAGCTTAAGTAGCCTTTCCAGCACACATCCCAACCTGTTACAGACACTGTTACAGTAACAACAGGCAAACCCTGAGCTGACTGAATAACTTAAAGCCAACAGCAATCATTCACTTTCTGTCAGGCTGCTGATAATGCTAATGTGTGTGTTTTATGTTGGGATAATTAAAAAGTATCATTTAGGCAACATGAGCATTGAGGTGAAATGATGACAGAGCTAAGTGTTAATATCCCAAGACCTCTGCACTGTGGAAAGGCGCTCATTTGCCATCCTGACTGTTGTGTATCATGGTCAGGGGAAATTTGTTTCAATTCACCATTTCAAGACTCATTAGCAAAGGCTGAGTTAAAAATAAGTTGACACAAGCTTGAATATGATCCTGATACAAAAGAGATCATGTTTGAAGAGGAATTTGTTAAAGATCATATGGTGCCTGACAGACATGAGACGATCTGGAATTCATCATTCAAAATTCATCTACATGAGTAATTTATAGGGTTTTTTATACTGTGCACTACACAAAATGATTCTTTTGTTTATAGGAATAATACTGATTTGGGATTCCTTCAGTATGGAATTTATGTACTATGGAATTTCAATAATCAATGAGCCAAATGAAGTCCCAGACTGGTGACAAAATCAGAAAAAATCAGATTTTTTTTCCTTAAAACAAGCCCTATATATTACCTGGTTAGAGAAATTAAACATGTATCATATACCTCTTTATTTCTATATGGAGTCATTGTTTTTGTCTTTTTCTAATCTACCTTTCTACTTGGTGTGTTTGTGAACATGTATGTGTTGGTGCCTATGCCTTTCTCTGTTTGTATACGTGTGTGTGTATGTGCGTGTCCAGGAGTACCTAACAGGGCTGCAGGCGCTGCTGCGTTCTGTGTCAGAGACGGACTTCAAGCTGAACTCTCCTGAATACTGGCCTGCAGCATATTATAACCTGCCCCAGCAAGAGCACTGCCTGAAGGTCAGCAATGCTTTGGTGTTTCTTTTGGTGAAATACCACACTTGTGGCAAAACTATTGGGCTTTTTTCATCTTTTATTTGTAGAATATCCTCACCAAAACATTTCAAAAACATTTATTATATATACTTCAGTTTTTTCGCTGTAACAAGAAAATGTTCTGTGTCTTACAAATCACTTTTCACATTACAACATGTTTTTCATGTTATAATGACATATCTTTCCTTTTTTTCACTGATTATATAATATGTATTAACAAGGAATGTTTCTTGTTAACAGAACATATTGTTTCATCTTGTTATATCACAGTCAATTAATATGTCTCATTAAAACAGGTTATGTTTCTACGGAGCCCAGGAGGGGACATGGAGGGGAAAAAATCTGATGGTTAGGTCTCAAGATCTTGTAAGATGCACAATCTCCTCCATACCCCCTCGCAGGCTCCGTATGTTTCTCTATATAAAGACTCACTGACTTATCTCCATTAAACAAGCCTACTATGGTTTGTATGTTGTTAAAAGAGGAAGCGTCTATATGTTGTTAAAATGAAAAAAGGGTCCAATCAGAAAGAGACACTGTAGTCTACATTTTCTAGAAAAACTGCTAACGTTTTACGGGGTCATGTCACAGACTATTTCTTGGTTGGGTGCAGCACCTTCCTGCAGGTTTTATTACAAGCTCACAATTACAGCAGCCTGGTAAGTCACTGTAACTGACCAAGAAAAAGTCAAACATATAACCCCCTGTAAAACCTCAACTTGTTATTTTTACATTTCAGTAAAAACTTCTCAGCTTCAGAGGTGCTTGTTTGCAGCTTTTGTTATCTTCAGACAGAGCCAAGCCCCCTGTTTCCAGCCTGTTTGCCAAGTTGAGCATCATCATTCTCAGTATTAGGATCCTTGTGCTTTCTACTCACAGAAACAAACAACAGCCTCATTTAATAATGTTATATCTAGTCTACAGTGTCTCTTCAGGTATTTACTGCATCTGTTTCTTATCAAAACAACATACTATGTATCATATTAGAATGAGAAAACTTTTAAAAACTGTTTTAATGAAGAAAATGTAAGATAAACAGTATGTTGTGACATGAAAGTTTCTTGTTAAAACATAATTTGGTATCCAGAAATGAACAAAAAAAAATATTATAACAAAAATATCTTCTTGTTATGATAGTGAAACTGAACAAATATTTTTGTCACAGTTGGAGCAATACGCTGCTGTATAAAAGTTAGCAATGGAACTTTATGATGACCTAACCATCACCTGCACACACACAGGAGGTGAGGGGGAGCATTGACAAGCTGCGAGGCCCAGTGGAGGGAGCGTTGTCCCGCCGAGAGGAGATGGTAAAGGTTGCACGGCCTCTGGAGGGCCAGAGGATCCAGGAGACTGCCACCCTCCTCAGCACCAACTGGGACAAACTGAACAAGCTCTACCAGGACAGACTGAAGTAAGGACAGGATTTCATCACTGTAGAACATTTAAAACAGATTTGTATGCAGATATTTTGTACACTGATAGTAATGCACATCTGTGTGTGTTTGTGTGTGTGCATATCAAGGCGTTGGCAGGACTGCAACTCCAAGTGGCACAAGTTTGTCTCAGATCAGAAAGCTCTGGAGGAGTGGCTGACTGATGCTGAGAGCACTTTGAAACTGGCTGAGAGTGATCCAGCAGCACACAGACAGCATCTCAGGGTAACACACACACGCACACACACCATAGACTCAAGCATTTCTCTACATACACACGGATGATTGTATCCCAGAAAGCTGTGTATTCCAGTTGTGGATGACTCATACTTCATCCCCAGTGTCCACTAATACTGCTGAAGTGCCCTTGAGCAAGTAACACAACTCCAAACTGCTTTTGTCAGCACTTTGAGTATTTTCTTTCTCCTTAGCTTTCCTGCCCCAGACTGGATTCATCATATTCATGTCTATATCATTAATCCTAAGATGCCTGATATAACATGCTGGTGTGGTCACAAATTGTCATTCATTGACATTCTATTACTATTCTGTTACTGAAACATATACTGCCAGTCCCTATCACCCGTTGATCAGGTATAAAGCCAGCACCTGCAGGAGTCTAATCAAATAAAGACAAGAAGAGAGTATGTCTCTATGGGCAAACAGAATCAGTCTATAATCTCACAAGCAAACAAGATCAGAGGTGATATTATATACCATCTTTTTGTAAGAAGTTCTTTAATTGTCAAACTTTTTCTATTCAATGTTAATGACCAGCAAATAAAAACCCTTCCCTCTTCTCTCTTTTACACCCAGTTTATAACTATTTAAAAAACTGTCAACAACATTGACCCACTGCTTACAATAACTAAATGAAAGAAAAGTAAAAGTGAAAACTAAGTACATAACAGAGCCTATATTCCACTCCATACCTATAAGCTATGCCATTGCATTCACATTGAAATGTGACCCAATACTTACAGTCATATACCATGTGACAGTAATAGAAGGGGTAAACAGTAGTTCATATAATCATAACACAATCTTTGAAAATACATATGTAAATATGTACATAAATAAATATGTGTTATGCAACTAAGTAAGAGTAAACCATGTTTTTTCCTGTCTCCAGAAGCCAGGTGATTCTCCACTATAACACTGTGTTAAAACAACCAAACAATGAATTTCCCACTGTGTGTGTGTGTGTATGTGTGTGTGTTTACAGGACCTGACGGAGGCCATACCTGTCCAGGAAGTGGTGTTGGGCAGAGTGAACTCCGCAGGAGAGGACATCAGCCAGTTGAGCACACCAGACGATGCCTCGAGGCTCCGAACGCAGCTCAAACTACTCAACACTCGCTGGGTTAATGCCTGCCAGCAGCTCAACGAGCGCAAGAGGAGGTGTGTGTGTGTGTGTGTGTCTGCAGGTTTTTCCCAGCCGTACTTAGCATCTAATCATCCAATTTCTTTACTTATACAATACAATACTTTAGTCCACAAGGCATCAGTAAGGCAATGGCAAAATATACTTACTGACCAGTCTTCTTCATTTAAATTCAGGATGGTAAGTCAACTCTGTGGTTGCCCTGTTGGTGTGTGGCATCACTGTTTACACAGTGATTTGTTCTGTCCTCTATAGTGGCTCTTTATTCTGT
Source organism: Lates calcarifer (assembly GCF_001640805.2). NCBI lineage: Eukaryota > Metazoa > Chordata > Actinopteri > Centropomidae > Lates > Lates calcarifer. Next base: position 12,208,916 of record NC_066854.1, read on the forward strand.
TTTTGTGAGACAGTATCTTATATTCCATGGACACAGGCTTGGTCCAGCTCAATGTCCATGTCTATAAAAGTTAACAGAAATCCAATCTAGCTGCCACGGTGGCAACTTGCTAGAATTAGGTCTCTGAGCCTCATCAATATAAGTACATTACTCACAGAGGACGTTCCTCTACAAGAGCATTCCTGTGTTTAAAGCATGTCTCACCCTCCTTTGCTCTTTTTGTGCTGCCTTCCTGCAGGTCTGCAGAGGCACGCACAGCAGCTACAGAGCTGCAGGAGGACATGGGCTCAATGCTAGGCTGGTTGGACAAAGCAGAAGGCGTCCTGGCCATCCCTCTGCAGCCTGCAGAGCCACAGCACATCAGAGACACTCTGGGCAAAGTCCAGGTACCATCAAGACAAAACATAGAAGTTATTATGACCAGCTGAACTCTGTGTGTTTGTTTGTGATGCATATAATTTCATTTAGCTGCTACCATAATGTAAATAAGATACAGTTCTTTATTATTGCACTCAGCTTTGAAAAGCATGTACTTCCATTTGTGTGTTGGTTAATAAAAAAATGAGAGGGTGTTATGGTTTCCAATGACATGCTGTAATGTTTTGTTCTGCAATATACCCTTGAAAGATTTTATTATTTGTGTGTGTCTGTGTGTTTTTGTGTGTGTCAGGCACGCGTGGAGGAGCTTCCTGCTAAGAAGGCAGCAGTGGAGGATCTGAACCACAGACACAAACAGATAACACTTCCTGCTGACAAACAGAAAGACATCAGGATCATCAATGGTCGCTGGGCTCAGGTCAGCAGTTAACCACTGTGAATACTACAGCTAACAGCATGCCATCATCTACACTCATCAGAGCAAAGCTGTGGCAGCCTGTAAATGCATTCCACATAGCCTGCATCATGATGTTTTGTATTGATAAAAGTGGTGAGTATTTGTGGCTGTTGATGGAGCTCTAGATATGAGTGCCTCTGTTGATACACACAGAAGTAGTGTTGTTTCTTATAGCTGGGTGTGCTTTATGGAGCCAGCCTCCATGAGATCTAGATTTATCCAGTGGTTAAGGAAGTATATAAGCAGACATATATTTATAACGTATGATCTAACATATATATAATATCCCACTGTAAAAAGGAAAGAAAAAGGAAGAACATGAAAATGTTACTTAAAGCTGCTATAATCAATGACTATATTAACAAATTAGTCAAATGACTACTCATAATGTGAAGTGTGTTGCTCATAGTAATGAGCCCATAGAGAATTATCACCTGTTTGTGCAGTTCCCCTCAGCTTTATGGAGATTTTTGGCATCTTTCACCTCACTGGTTTGGTTTTCATTGTTTTGGTACACTCTCTCCGTTCTTATCAGTGTGGTTTCCAGTTTTCAGCCAAAAAATTCTAAAACCCTATTGTACGCTATTCACTCAGCACCCAAACAGCAGACAGTGAAAGGTAGCATTTAGCAGCTAAAGAGCCAGGTGTTTAGAGTTGGTGAAGAACAAAAACACAGTAAAAGAGGAGGACTTACATTCACCAGGTGGACACAAACTTGACTCCAAATGAGTCTAAAGTTATTATTGCTAATGTTATTCTGTGTTTGCTGGAATTAGTAATGACTGTCAGTAATGACGTCCTGTTTACAGCTCGTTCCTGCTGCCTCCAAGTGGCTAAAATGTCCTGCATTTAAAGCACATCTATCATTTTGGGAAATATGCTTATTTGCTTTCTTGTAATGTCACAGTGTTTTATTATTATTATTATTATTTTCCAAACATATAAAAGCAAAACAGCAACAGAGCAAAATTAATGTAGAGGTCTCACCCTCCCATCAGACATACAAGGGTGTCAGAAAGTATTCAGACCCATTCACTTTTTGCACAGTGTATTGTGATGTAGATTTAATTTTAAAGCAACAATGTGAAACAGTTGTACCTTAGAATAGTAGCTTCATAATAATTTTGATGGTACACTGACTTGTAATAGGGAGAGGGGTGCCTCTGTCGTTCCTACTCTGCAACATGAATGAATCCAGCCCAGGCCCTTTACTATGTGTCACTCTCTCTTTCCCCTGCTTTTCCTGTCTCCCTCTCTAGAGTCTGTAACAAATAAAGGCAAAAACGTCTCTCCCATCTAAAAAAGAAAAGTAAATAGTTTTGAGACAGAGTGTTCTGTGCCTGAGTAAGTCACGGACTGTGTTTGTTTAGGTGTCCAGGGCTCTGCCTGAGCGTCAGCTGGAGATTGAGGGTCTGCTGAAGGAGCTGGAAAAGCTTCAGGGTCAGCTAGATGACCTGTCAGCCTGGGCGTCCAACACCAGAGCCAGGCTAGAGAACAGCCCTGAGGAGCCACCGCCCAGGGTAGGACACACACAATAACCAGTTCCAGTTTTTTCAGCTGATATTTTTCCATTTGAGCTCAAACTGGCTGAAATGATTGTCTGATTTTTAATTCTGGAATTTCAAAATCCTTCCAAAAAGAAAACGCCTGCTCTTGAATAAAGGCCCCAAATAAGCATCTCTGTTTGTTTCTACAGCTCATCGAGGAAGTGCAAGTCAAGCAGCCAGAGGTGGAAGCAGTTTTGGAGCGAGCTGATCAACTGTACAGAGACATTCCTCCCAGCCAGCCAGACAAGGTGAATAAATCAAACTACCAACACCAGAACCAACATAATCCTTCTCAAATATATTCCTCTTCATATGCTGTTGACTGTATGTTGTAGAGGTATCTTACTTATACATTATTTTTTTTGCACAGGCACAGAATCAAATCATTTTCCCAATTGTTGAAACGTTTTCTTTATGATGAAGAAGAGTGAAGAAAAAAAGCTTCAAACATTTCATCATTTCTATGTTACGTACTTCATTAACACACGTCAGAGAATGTTACGTCTTTTGAAGATTAAAGACACTGAACCATGTTAGACCTGAAAAAGTTGTACTCACCTGAAGCCACTGTGTCAAAATAAAAGCCTTTGATTGCATTTGCAGAACTCCGTTATCTATGAACTCAAAATTGACTGTGTGTGTGTTTGTGTGTGACAGATGAAGTATGCCAAGCTGAGAGAAGACTGGACAGTGATCCTGGAGCTGGTGCGGCAGCATAAGGAGAGAATGGCTGCTCTGTTGGTGGCCAAAAAAGCCAGTAAGACTTGTTGTTTTTCCATGTATGCTTCTTTCCTCTGTGTGTTAGACACCTCTGAATTTTAAAACTCAGCATCCTGTGTAAGCTTAACATTTGTATTCATAAAGTGGCCAGCTTGAAGATATGAATATCTCTGTGTGACTTTTACAATATTATCATCATTGAACTTGTATCCTCTCACTCTGAGTCGTCCTACATCCCAAGAACAAAATAGAGCAGAAGAAGCTTTTTACAGATCTATAACTGGACACAAGTAAATGATCTATGTGTGTCCCAGATGAGGGTCTGACAGGAAGTTCCCAGCCTGACTCTGCAGCGCTGGCTCAGTTCAACAAGTCCTGGGCCGAGCTGACCGATTGGCTGACCATGCTGGACAACATGGTGCAGAACAAGCGAGTGGTGGTGGCCGACCTGGACGACATCAGCGACAACATCAGCAAGCTCAAGGTCAGGACCTCAGTAGTCACAGATACCTAGATTAACAGCAGAGCAAACATCGAGGTAACTGGTGAGGTGTAGCTACATGACAGTATGGCTGGGAAGATGTTGGTGCACTGAAAGTTGGCCAGCAGATTTATCACATCTGTCAGTCTGAAAAATTAACGCAGCAGCCACAAACCTGTCTACTAGAAATTACGTTTCTATACGACCAATACAAATGCCAGTACATTTTGCAGGAAATGTAATCGCTGGCTGGATTACGCTCAGCAGCAACAGCCAATATTTCCAGTGCCAAGTGAGTTATATTCTAATTAATGTGTAAAATCTGTGCATAAAAACTAGATCCTGCATACATTTATTTTACTGCAGATGAAGAAGAAATATTGATTTTGTGTTTTCAGGAATCTCTGCAGGAGCTGGACCAGCGGCGCCCCCTCCTGGAGAGGCAGGTCACAGCAGCCCAGAACCTGAAGAACAAAACCAGCAATCAAGACACCCGCAATGCTATCACTGAACGCAGTATGTCTCTGTCTCACACACACACACACATTTAATAGCTTGCCATGTTAGAAATGATGTTATCGCCATAAAAGCTACAGATGGAAATAAACCACTAAATAAGGCTGTTTTCACACATATTGAACATGTTCCAAGCACATAAGACAGTCTGCTTTATATTAATTAAGTGAACTCAGGTGATGGATAAGGTGTTACTGTTTTTCCTTCGGCTTGTGTTGTGCTTCTGAGCAGTGAGCCACTGTAAAATAATGTTTTAGCATTGAGCATCTTTTTGATTGTTAATCCAAACTATCAGGACGTTGTTGCTCTCTATCTCTCTCTCCCTCGTTTCATGCTTGTCTCTCTTTGTGTGCATTCGATAAAACAGAGCTGCAGATTTTACCCTCACCTTTCACAGCCAATACATTTCAGACACTATTATGACTGCCACTGTTTGTATTTATTTACATTCTCTGCTCCTATATTTTGCACCTATAAACACAAATAACTTAAAGGATAAGTCTGGTGATAGTCTATATTTTCTAAGTATATAATATTACCATAAGTATTGTGTATGCATCCAAAGCCTATGTCTTATTCCTCTGTGCCATAGAGCTCCATTGTTGTCCAAAAACTATTAATCATTCAGCCACACTGTTGCACTGGGTGACTGGATGTTCCTTCATTACTATAAACACACACACTGTAGTTTATTCTGAGTCAATCCCACGTACACTGTCCTCCTTCCCCAAATGTGGATTAATCTGCTACTGAAAATAGTCTCCACTAATACACATTTCTCCTAGCCCCTGTATTGTCTAATTATAAGCCATGTGTTTGTCTTTGAGATTTTAATTGGGCTATTGAAGATTTTTATATATGTAAGTCAGTACTAAAAGCCATTCTGGACCCCAATGGTAGTAAAGTTGTGGTTTCATTCTTTCTGTCATCGTAGTTGATAGGCTTCAGACTCACTGGGAGGATTCTCAGACCAAACTCTCAGACAGGATGAAGCAGCTTCACAACATGATGGAGGACTCCACCGACTGGCTGAACGCCAAGAAGGGGGTGGATCATCTCCTCAAGCGGGCCAATGAGAGGCTGGAGTCCTGGCAGGAGATCACATACACAGTGGACGCACTGAAGAAACAAAACGCTGAGCTGAAGGTGGCCTGGTCATTCATATACAGCTTTCTAATTACTCAGAATTTAGATGTACCTTCCATTTCTCTATGTGTATGTGAGATCAATAAACAGAAACTATATTACTCTCACTGAGGATAACTCAAAATATATTGATATGGTCAGATTGAATCATGCTGTTTATTCAGTTGTTTCAGTTTAACATTTTCTCTCTTTTCTCCCTTCTTTTCCTCCCTCTCTCTCCAGCTCTTTGTTAAGGAGCTGCAGCAGTGGCAGGGTCAGGTGGATAAAACCAACGCGCTCGCTGACAAGCTGCTGACACTGTACGCCAATGACGATACGCACAAGGTCACCCAGGTCAACGACAACATGATGGCCACCTGGTCACACATCAGCAAGCGGTAATGACACACAAAAACACTTACCTGTATATAAACACCATTCTGAAACACATTTGAACACAGGGCAGTTGCTTCCTGAACAGCTCACAGTCAGCAGATGGATTTTGAATTCATACAAAAAAACACTTATATACTCTTACAGAATCATGTAGTTGGTCTGTTTGCTTTCAGACCACAAGCTGGGGGTGAGGGAGTTTAAATCCTGCTGAAATTTACTGAAATGGTCAGACACATGCTGTTTTATTTCCTCTGAATCAAATGAGGGCAATCTGAATCCAGAGAGGGAGCGGCAGGCTGAAAACAATTGTAAGCAAATGTAATCACTGAATGTAAATACACTGAATGGCAAATTGCAAACAAATTACCTGACAATAAATAGCATCAAAATGGGGCTTGATTATACCTCTAGACAACTATTGAAAACCCTGAGAAGAAACTTGAGTTTTAGATGTCCTGTCAGGCTGGTCACCACTGCGTCTTAAGAGTTTTTGTTCTTGTTCTGTTCTATCCACATACTGATCGCATTATTGGTGTATTTTCATTTACAAAGCCATTCTGAGCAAACTTCCATCACATCTTTGCAAACTTACTGTATTTCTCAGAATTCATTGTGCTATGGGAACAACAATTTTCTGTTACAGCTATTTTGAATACTCTGTAAAAGGAAATTAAATTGATGAATGTAATATCTCAAGTAGAATTCTTTTTGTAAATTTTATGGTAAATGACTGTTGTTACTTAGTGTCTACACAGTGGCTAGTTTGCCTTGGTGACATGTGTCTGTGTCTCATCAGTGTTTCAGACAGGGAGGCAGCTCTAGAGGCAGCTCTGAAGCTGCTGCAGCAGTTCTACCTCGACTTGGAGAAGTTCCTCAACTGGCTGACGGAGGCTGAGACGACCTGCAACGTGTTAATAGACGCCACCAACAAAGAGAGACTGCAGGAGCAGCCTGAGGCGGCCAGGAACCTGCTGGCACAGTGGAAGGTAGAGGGCACACACACACACACATAGCTCCTCATTATTCTGTAATATATTTCTGTTCCCCAGTCTGTGCACAGCTCCACTGAGGAATTTCCAAGTCACACATATTAAGATGTAACTGTTACTTAACATTGATTTTCATTGTTGTTCATTGTTTCTAAGTCTCTGTCAGAATGTGTTCAGTGTACGACCTTTGCAGACAGCTTGCAAAAACACAAGCCCTAACAGCTTCTGCATACACACTGAATATAGACTGAATTAAATGCATGCAGCAGCAACACAATCATAACATCCTCTGAAGATGTGAGTCCAAACTAAATTATTTGGAAGTCTGGTCCAAATAAATTGATCTCACAATGGATTATTTCAGTAATAATTTGGGTTATTTTACCATATTTTTCCGTAGGAAACAGGAAGGGAGCAGTTAATTGCAGAAACATCAAAACGCAAAAAGACTGAACTGACTAGTCCAAGTCTTTTTACCTGTACGAGTCTTTCTTGTTGTTATTTTTTTCAATATGACTGAGTCATGTCAAGATCAACTGTAAACAACCACAAGCTCTCAAGCTGTGCAGTGTGAATGGTTTTCCATAGGACAGCAGGGCACAGTGGTGCAGTGGTGGCCTAAGGGTTTATGCTACTGACAATAAAGTCCAGCCAGAGACCTTTGCTGCATGTCACACAAGACTTATTGGTCACTATGATCATTCCTCCACTCCAAACTGGCAATGTGATTTTTATGCAATTTTTTTACTAAAGGAATCAGTTTGTCTAACTCAGGCTGTTAAAATCTCATATGGACAGGTGGAACAATTACTGGGACCAGTAACTACTACAACATGCATTTTGAGTGAGTACGTGTGTGAGTACAATTTATCCTATCCTTTGATGTGAAGGAGCAGCAGGAAGGAAATATTGGGTTTCTATGAGCACAGACACTATACACCTGAGTGGATCAGTAAACACTACAATATGGCAGTTATCTTTTGATGTTCAGTGTTTATGTGGGCTAGATTCATTTTCTGTTTGTGGCAACAGGAATGATGATTTATGTGCAGCAGAAGGAGGATTTGGTAGATTAGCAGTGTGGCTGAACACAAAAGATATTTTAGTCCCTCCCATACTGACCAGACACACACTGTGATACAGAAAATCAAGAAAATGAAAAAGCTAATGATTGCAACATTTTGTCACGTGAGATCTACCAGACATCCAGTACATTTCCAGTTCTCAACCACGATTTTAAGATACTCTTCCTTGACTCTCTGCCCCGGATGGTATGACAGGAATGTTGACATGGCAGAATAGAGAGATTTCATTGGTCTATAGCTGCTTGGTAGACAAATGCGAAATCCCCCCACTGCATTGTGGGTGTTGAAGGGAAGGCTCTGTTCTGCGAGAGAACATATTTTGACCTCCGGCCCTCACCCGGCACCCACACACTCTTTCTGGTGCAACAGCACGGATGCACATGCATGCACACACACACACACACACCACACACACACACACACACACTGTAAAGGAAAAACACAGTCAGGCACACATGCAGCATTTTGGAACTGATTTTCAAACACACACACTGTTGCAGATTCAGTCTGTGCACACTGCCTTTCCACACACACACACACCTCTCAGTACAACAACAGCACTGTGTGCAGTGCTGAGATAGTCCTCTGTGTTCAATTATAATGGTGGACGGCAAGGCGGCACTGCATCCAGAGAGCGCGCACACACAATCTCAAGCTACAACACTGCACACAGATAACGTTTAATTGGAAAATGAGCGGACTCATCATTTTAATCACCGAAGTCTCTTTGCCTCTTTCCTCCTTCTCCTCCTCTCTCTTTCTCACCCCCTCTGTCTTTCTAACTCGCTCTGACTCACACTCCACTACTCCATCTCCCTTTTTATGTGTAACTAACTCTCTCTCCATCTCTCTGTGACGCTCCCTCCCTTACTCCTCATCTCCAAATCCCTCTCTCTTTGTCACACACACACACACATTTAAACAGAGGGCATTCTTATGCAGTTACACTGGGAACACATCTTGAGGGATTAGAAGAAGCAGATGACGATGCTTCCTCTTCTTTTTGACATCTAGCTTTTGGATACCAGAGTAAAGTTTGGAAGATGCTGCGCAGGAAAGTCTACCATGTTCAGGTTGGGAAAGAAATCAGGCAATGTTCTTTCATAAATAAGCATTTGAATCCTAAATTATGGAATTTTATTTTTGGAAAAATGTGTCATCTGTAACGCAGGTGTTTTGTTATACAAGTCAAGCTAATTATTAAGTTTTACTGTAGTAGAGTTCTGATCCTTTTTTGTTAGAGGGAGGTTTTGCATCTTCATCATTTGTTGCATTGTGGACTGAAGTGCTTTTCACATTTACTAAAGGCATAAAAGTAAGCTGAGTCCAATACCCACTCCTCAAATGAGACATTTGTAGGCAAGTATAGAGGTACTTTTCTCAAAACTCTTGATAAATAGAAGGCATTAATAAAACATGAAACCACCAATTTAAAATTTAGATATTTAAGTTTAATGAGGGTGCAGGTGTCAGGTTGATTCCAAGTCTTCAAAGTCCAGGTTATAGGGATCAGAGAACATGTAGGTAACAAGAAAAACTAGAATACACTTTCTAAAATCACATTAACACTGCACTCCACCTTCACTGTGTTCAGTGTTTTTTATTTGCTCTCTTCTCATCTGTGTCCTTTTTGTTTGGGGCAATGACCCAGTTTTCCTTCAGGTATCATGAAACTTTAATGTAATCTAATTCAACATAAAACTTCCAGTGAGTGTAAGATTCTTTAACAGGATGTTTTTCTCTTTAACAACACTTTTCAAGGCTTTACTCAAATTTGATTACATTGAGGGAAAAATGAAATGCCACTATGACGTCACTGATTGAAGAACAACAATTAGTGCTTTGGTACTTATGCTGCCCTTTTTTCCCCAATGTTTGAACAACATGGTGATGAGTTGAATGTGATCATGTCTATGCAAATCACCAAGTGCTTTAACTTTAAGTGCAGATACTGATTTGATCATTTATTATTATAACATTACTCTCCATAAACCCTTCCTAAAAGGTCAGCAGTGTGACAAAGTGGGTCCTAACTTCTTTCAGAATGACACGATTTTAAACACAAATGACATCATGATAAAACAGTCCAGTAATATGTAATACATATTAATGCATCATTTCCTGTGAATCCCTCATGCTCAGGTAGGTAACTTGATGGTGGATTCTGCTTCTAGTAATGAAAACTACTGTAGAGGTAAATAGTGAATGTAAATACATGAACTTGGTATTGCTGAAAAAGTGCAGACCGTATATAGAATCAAAATGGTTTGATTTCATGAAAATATTATGGATGCTATGGCCCAGCAAATACCAAATAAAGTACACATATGAGATACAAACATAAGCATTTTATTTAACAATGATTCATTTGTTAACCTAAGGTAGATGGCAGATGGATTTCTTGCCAGACTAACAAAGGAAATCCTAAATGAACTAAACAGAAAATCAAAACTAACATAACACAAAGTGGCGCCAGGATGGGGGCAGGTCTGTAACCCAGTGGGAGACAATGGCCGACTGTCTTCACTTCCCTGATGTCCTCTAGCTCCACCCAACCAAGAACCTGTAACACTAAAACACAAATGCACAACATAAGAACAACACAACACACATGAGACCTGGCAGAAGCCCTGGGGCCATCATATGGATTATAACTTTAAGCTCATATCAGTTATATTACTTGTATACAGAGGTGGAAGGACTTCTGTTAAGGCTAATAAATACCTGGTGAAAGTGTGTATACATTTAAATTATTCATCAAGCCTTAGTGATTGATTCAGTTAAGTGACACTTGATATTTTACCTATAATAAGTAACTTGGTGGAGACGTAGTAGGGCTCTGAAATTAACAACAGTGGCATTTAATTTGCTTTCACATGCAGCATTTTTACTGTCTACTTCCTGAACTTTGCTCACAGGAAATCAAGCTTTATTCCCTTTTTCTCTTTACAAAGATTGGTTTGTTAAATACTTTGTTTGCCTCTATCTTGGTAACCACAACAACAGTTTCAGTAATGGATTGTCTGTAGGAAAAATGTACACAGGTGGGACCACCGTTGCAGCCAGCAGCTGATTCTAGGCTGAATAACACATTTTGACATTTCAGTGCTACAGAAGTGCCTATCCACAATGCATTAAGCCCTGCATTATGGCTCAATCCCAGAGAGTAAATCACTCTGTCAGCTCCTGATCCCATTATGGAGCACTCTTAACCGAGCACTGAAAAAAGTGAATTCCTGAAAGATGGCTGCTATTACCAACAAAATGACGTGTGTGCTTCAACTGAATTTACTGCTCCTGCTTTTTTTTTTCCCTTGTGTGTTTGTGTTTGTGCGTGTGTGTGTGTGTGTGTGTGTGTGATACCAGGACCTCCAGGCAGAGATTGACAGCCACACAGAGCTGTACCACTCTCTGGATGAGAATGGCCAGAGGATTGTTACCTCGCTGGAGGACTCAGAGGATGGTGCTCTGCTCCGGAAACGTCTGGACAACATGAACCAGCGCTGGAATGACCTGCGCAACAAAACCCTCAGCATGAGGTGAGGGGAGAGTTGGAGTGGAAATGCTTTGACTTTACTTTGAAAAACCATGTAGTTAACACAAAGTAAAAAAAACAAAAATGTCTGTGTTTGTGTTATAAGGGCCCATCTGGACTCAGAGATGGCTCCGTGGAAGAGGCTCCACATGTCCCTGCAGGAGCTACTGAACTGGCTGAGGCTTAAGAATCAACAGCTGGAGCAGGAGCCGCCTGTAGGAGGCGATGTCCCCACCGTGCAGTCACAGCTGGACACACACCGGGTAGGAGGACACACACAGACACAGTGTTTGTCTCTGCAGCATGGTGTGCAAAAATTTGGACACTAACAGGCAAACTCTATACTCTGTTGATTTTTGAAGTGAGAAGAAATAAATGCAAAACTTGAAGCAAACAGATATTTTAAAAATGAACCCTTGTTCAAATGTTAATACACTTCCATGGAACAGTTATCAGAAGGAAACCTAACCTGTGTCCTCATCGCAAAGATCAGTGTCTGAAGTATAGTTAGCATCGTATAGTTATTTTGGAGACAAGTTCAGCTCCTTGGCCACGGTTGTGTGTTTTAAAGTCAAAGCGCCGCATTTGACGAAAAGAACATTTTGCCAGCTTTCTCCATGGAAGTGGAGATATTCTGCTTCGGGGTTGGGTTGTGGCAGCCAGTAGAGCAGCAAATATTGCACAGATAGAAGGAAAAATGGATTCCGCTAAATATCAGCAAATTTGGGATCCAAGTCAAGAAGCTGAGGCTGAAAAAAGCTGGCTTCTACAACAGGACAGTAATCCAAAGCAGACCTCTGAGTCCACTAGGAACTACTTCAAGAAACACAAGCTGAAGCTTTTAAAATTGTGCTCACAGTTCCCTGACTAGAACATGGAAGACAACTCTAAAAATATCTCAGAAGTTGAAGTAGTTTGCAGGAAGTGGTTGAAAATTCCAAAATCAAGAATAGAAAAACTCTTAACTGCTTGCAAGCAGTGATATCTACCATAGTATGTACTGATATAGTCAAGTGCCAAATCTTTTGCATCTTTTGCACAATTAATGTCTATTATTTTTAAGTTCATGAAATAAAAAGTAACAGTGCTGCAGATGTTGTATTTACTTCTTTTCACTTAAAGAATCAACAGAATGGTTTTCAAAAGGTGGCAATGCAGGGGACAACAGCTCTGTCTCTGTGTTAAGGCTTTACTTTCCCATCATAATCAACTAGTGGTAGTAGGTAGAAGGATCAAATGTGATTGTTTGAAACATAGAATATTAGTGGATCTTTTTAGTTACCATCAGCTCAATGTTATTTCTGCCAAACTGCATCAACAGTAGATGCTGGTTGTTTATTAGTGCAAGTCCTCCTCAGACCAGTGTTGATTTAAACACACACACTTGATTTCCTAGTCCTCTATGGTAAACCAAACCATTATCAGGATATTTATAGTTGCAGTTATACACCTCACCCTGTGTTAATCAAATCAGCTGTGCATTAAGGAGCTCACTGGAGTGTATGCTATATACAGCTGCTTTACAGCCACCTCCCCCTTTCCTGCCATCACTAAGCACTAGACCCTGGTGTTGTGTGGACATTGATCAACAAATGACCAGGCAGCCTCCACACGCTGCAGCACTTAACAAAGCTCCCAGTCAACTCTGATTGTGCAGTGGTTACAGCATAGAGAGAGACATAATATTGATAACAGTGCAGTGGAGCTATTTTTTTCTTATCCCAGACCATGTCTGTTTGACAATATGCATTCAGCCAGAGGTGGTTAACTACACTTTTGTACCATTACTCTCATACAGGTGGAAGACTTTTTTCAAAATAGAAAAACTTGCATTGTGGGGTCCTTAGACAATGTGAATAACACTGTGGAGGGCCTTGCTTTTACAAAAATGGAACATAATGTAGGAAACTAGCTCATTAAAGAATTTTGGAAATATTTATCAGAATTATGACACATACTCAATTGACCAATTTGTTTTATTGAATTGGCATAATAACGTTACCCTCTTGGTAGCCTGCCAAGAACAGTTTCTCAACCAGGAACTAACCTAACCTAACCTAACTAGCTGAGTCAGTATTTTCTGTGTGTGTGTGTGTCTGAATCACAGCTCACAACTAAACAGCACAACTCAGGATTGCAGGTCCATTAATGAGTCTGTTCTGCCATTGTTATCAAATTTGTTGTGTCTTGTAGGGTGTACTGAGGGAGGGCCTGTGACGTCATCCATGGCTTGTACAACCCCATTTTTTCCCAGTTAGAAGTCCCAGGATTTTTTAGGTTAAATTCTGTCTCCCTCTTTGTAACAACTTTATCCCTCTGAATGGTCTCTCAGTCATGTATTGTAAACATAGTCCTGGTTCTAGACAACCTGTAATGCACTAGTGTGCATTGGGTTCTCTGTTTATTTAGAATAATAAGCATACTGATAAGCATTTCACAGAAAACTACTCAACCAGTGCAGAAAGCAATCAATCAAATAAGTCTGTTTGATACTTCCATAACAAAAAGCTTTGTGTGTTCTTTGCAAAAGCAGCCGTTTATGTTTGAGGCGTACCTCGTGTCTCTGTGACTGACATTACACAAATCAAAGGCTCAGAATAAATGGAAAGTATGGTCAGAGAGGTTAAACTGAAAACCCATTTTACACACAATTTTATGCAAAGAGATGGCAAAATGATTGACAATGCTGATTTGGTCATTTCATGTATAAAAACTACAATTATTCTGCAAAATGAGTTCCTGCATGTGTGGAGTAGGAAAAGGCTTTTAGCCAAAGCATTTCACAATGAATATAGGTGTGTATGTAGGGGCCATTTAGATACAGATACTTTCCCACAACAACGTTTCCAACAGGTCTTTTCCGTTATTACTGTAATGAGGAGTTTCTGAGGCTGTTTTATGCATCTCTGCAGCATGGGCTATGGAACTTTTTAATCTTGGGAGTCAAAATAGTTTTTAAATTCAGTGTATCAGGGACCAAAGCTTCTGATTGACCATAGAAATCTTTACATGAGTTCACTATAAAATGCTTAAAATATAAAAGAACTTCAGTAAATCATCTCACATCACAAACCTTTTTTTTACAATTCAAAACTAACATTGTCACGTTCGGGGGCATGGGACACAGGAGGAGAGACCCAAGTGCAGACTCAGGGACCAGTCTCAAACAGTTCAGTGATTTATTAGAAACAGAAACTAACTGCCAACTAAAAGTCATACTGGGGACAGGGCATCACATAATATAACCTGCTATTGACTGAGTCTGCTAATGAACCACATACAAGAGAGAAAATTCACACCAATCTGTGGGTATTACAGTACCTCTGGAGAGGGGGAAATGGCTGTCTGTCTGTAACCAGTGCCTTGGACCAGGAAACTAAAGGTGTGACTGCCAGCAGCTGCAGCATGAGCACACGCGTTAAGTGATAAACTGCAAGGAAAGTGGGTTTTTATTGGGTTTTTACGACAGATTTTTCTCATTAAAACATGAGAAGTTGGTATATTATTATAACAAGAAACTTCCATATGTTGGTAAAACGAGGAAAAAGTTCATGCTTAAAGAAACTTGAGCCCAGAGCAATGATATAACATGATCACTTCAGGTATGGGGTTGGATATTTTTATAATGGCTGTGAGCTGCTCTTGTATTGTTTTTTGCACCTATACACCAGTATTGTGTGTGGATGTGGTTGTGAGCAGAGGGCATAATGATGGTAGGAATGGTGGTGCACTGAGAATTTTAGTTCAGTGGCCTCTCACATCCAAAGTATGAAATAAAACTGAAATAAAATTAGAAAAGTTTTTCATGTGACCTGTGTTGATTTTGTCTAATAAGGAAAAATGTGTGATATAACAAGATTTTGATTAATGAAAAAGTTTCATGATATAATTAAATAATGTTTCTAGAAAAAAGAAACAAGAGAATATATCATAATAAAACAAACTGAAAAACACATGCCTGATAAACTTCATCTTGCGTGAGGTTTACCTGGTATGAGAGACAATAGAGAAAGAAATGTCCCTGTAACACAAAATCAAAACAATAAAAACACTGCTGATAAGCGCAATTAAATTTGTTGTGTGTATGTGTTTGTGTGTGTGTTTTCACAGGGCTTCAGGAGGGACCTGAGAGCTAAGGAGCCGGTTGTGACCAAGGCTCTGGACGATGTAGGAGTCTTTCTGTCTGAACTGCCCAGAGAGACACCATCACCTGAGCAGAGAGGTACCCTACTGTCACACACACTTACACACAAACATCTGGTCCCCTGCAGTTTGATGCTTTTCATGCTTGCTGGATGGATTAAGAACATCAGCATTCTCTTGGTGTAAATACAAAGATTTTACACATTTGACATTTGAAGTTACTGTGTACCTGTGATCTACATGCAGAAACTGGAATGTAAATAGAGGAAATAGTTCATTAATCAATGACATTTTCAGCCACAGCAGCACCATGATCGGCCTTAACTTTTGAAGTGCTACACAAAAGGAAAATATGTGAATTGAATAAACCTGTCTCCTGCACATAGTGAACTCTGGACCCTAGTAACAGCCTGGTAACAAGCACACATACACAGACTTCCCCGTAGCACCTTCTGCCCCATGGCAGCAGCCTAGTTACCAGGCTCATAGAAAAAAGCTGAACTTTAGCCGTGGCCCATTAAACCTATTCAACTGCCAGCTCAAACACACTCAGAGAGCACAAAAAGAAAGAGTGAACTCCAACTGCTAATCACTGCTGCACCGGGGGGAAACAAGCACTATTTCCTCTTAGAAAGTCATTCTGTCTCTGCAATTTGACCTTCGAATCCGACAACTAAAAAGCAAGAACTGACACAGTGCTTTTGAGTGTGTGACATTTTGCTTGGTTTAAATTCAGCTTGCTTTCCTAAAAGAGAGCCTATGGTATGTCTCCACAAACAGCCTAAGTGGTTTGACATATAAGTGAGACGGTCTCTCAGGAGCTGGTCTTCACTGTCATTGCTACTGCTTGTGCTTTTGGTTGCTTTAAAAGAGGTAACAGGTTTTTAAACTCAGATGGACAAATCTTAAATTGCCACTGAGGAGAGGCAGAACTGGCACAGGTGAGGACAGGACATTGAAAGATGCTGTAGTGGTTTGTTTATTATTTCCAATAGAAATATGCAACTGCAGGAACTCTTCTTCTTTTATATAATGATATTCATGATGTGACTGTTAGTTCTTATTCCAACTTGAATTTTAGCCTAGAATAGAATTAAGTTTATTCATTCCTTCCTCACTGTTTTATTATAAACAAATATAGTTTAGAGTTTTATTAGAACACAGATTAATCAGAAGTGGCTTAGTTGTGTGGAAATGTACATTTCCTAAAAGCCTATTTTCTAACACAACTATTTGCAACTAGATGGACGTAGACAAAAATACACTATTTTCTGCCAATGGGAAACAAATGGTGTCATGATTTATTATCCAACTAGGGGAAATTAGACAGGTGTTAAAAAACACATTCATTCTGTCATAAATACAACATAAAAAGACAGTATACTACTCAGAACAATGGAACAAATACAATGCAAGATCACTACATATGAAGACAAAAGTCCAAGTTGCAGAGTGTGGGGAGAAAAAACTGCTTAGCACTATCATCTGTACAAATTCAGCCCACTGAGTGCAGTGCAAACAAAAGAGTCTTTGAGTCTTTTAGTCCTATGAGATAGAACTCTGTATTTTCTACCTGAAGGTAGAAGCTCAAACTCCCTCTCGTAAAGATCAAAAAGCTGAGCTTGATTTACTCCTGTAACTTTACTGGCCACTCTAACAAACTGATTGAAGCTTATTCTTATTGGCCAGATTCAGGTTTCCAAACCACCACAAAAGGACATTGCAGCAATCAATGTCAAGCACTTTCACATATTGATATCAGTCTGAAAACTGACTGATCATTCATTTGGTCGAGGCAGATGGCCACTCACCCAGAGTCCGGTTCTGCTCGAGGTTTCTGCCTCTTAAAGGAAGTTTCTCCTTGCCACTGTCACCTAGTGTTGCTCATGGTGGGAACTGTTGGTTCTCTGTAAATACCTATTTTAAAGAGTATGGTCTAGACCTGCTCTATATGAACAATGCCTTGAGATGACTTTTGTTGTGATATGGTGCTCTATATATAAAATTGAATTGAATTGAAGAGTGGAGTAAAAGGTGATGTGTACCATGATTTGAGGATACATTTATATGTGCTGTCCCTGTTGTCACCAGATATTTTTCTCAGATCTTAGGACAATTTTTTTCCCATATCCCTCCAGATATCAGCCCAGAAGAGCGTGCTCAGAACGTGGGGCGAGTCCTGCGCAAGGAAGCAGACAACGTGGTTACCAAGTGGGACCGGCTCAATGCCGACTCAGCCGACTGGCAGCGGAGGCTGGAGCTGGCTCTGGATCGGCTGATGGAACTCCAGGAAGCGGAAGACCTGCTGGACGGACAGCTGAGGCAGGCGGAGATGGTAAAGGAGGCGTGGGAACCTGTGGGAGACCTGCTGATCGACTCACTGCCAGAGCACATCGACAGAGTCAAGGTCAGATTAAATGATGCTTGCTTTCAATTTTGCGCCAGTATACATCTGAACAATTGTTACACTGTGGTGTATTTGCTCCAAATAAGTAATCCCGTGGCTGAGAATGCTGATGATCATTCTATTGGTTTCTAGTGGTAGTGGTGACACAAGAGGTGACAAGTGCCCCTTTATCACTATTAATCCCCTGCAGAAGGCCAGATCTGGGAAATATTTCTTTCCTCCGACATTTATCTCTGTTGTGGCATCTTTTCTTCTGGGGAACACTTCAACCCACTTTAACAACAAGAAACAGAATCAGTATCACTGGGATGAGCAGCACATTTTACAATAGCCATTTGAGAAGGCAAGGGAATGGCTTTCAAAGAGTTGGATGAAAGAGCTGGATGTCGAATTGGTTTTCACATTGCAGTACTATTACAGGCTGTATCTTGAATCAGTATAGATGGTGGCAGACTGGCCCTCAGCCAAAATACAGGCACTTGTCTGAGCACATAACCTAGCTTGTTGAGCAGATGTTCCAGGCGGGAAGGCATGCACCTCAACAACACCTCTTTCACTGGTGACAGCTTAACCTGAAAGATATATTTCACCACTGACCCATCACAAGCAGAAGTCAGCAACAAATCAGGCCCAGGTTTTGCAACTGTATGAACCATTGTTTTGCAATCATGTATAACTAGCTTATCAATTCACTCAGTGGGAGATGGATTTAAAGTATACAGATGATACCTCTGAGCCTGACTGGCCCTATCCTTGGAAAGGTTGTGCAATAATATATTGATTTCCTGACATCCAATGGAGTGACCACTTGGTGTTGTGTTGGAAATAAAGTTAAAACAACAAAAAAGAAGGTTGGATGGTGGGTTCAGGTGGGCATTGCTGGGGAATTAGCTGAGGGCAGTGACATCACAAAGTTACAGAAGTCCTGACAGCCCAATTAGAGGCACAGTTTCTGAATACAGGCTATGTGTGTTTTTCTGTGGATTGAGCGTTTTGATGCTCTCACATGTTCATATGGCACCTAGACCTGCTTTATGATAAATAAAAGACAAGGAGATCTCACTCTCTACAAGATGGGACCTTTAAAGTGGAACAATATGAACTTAAGTATTAGAGCTGGACAGAATGCTGGGTGGTAAAAGTGTTCAGAATATGCTAAACAACATAAAGAAACATTATGGAGCCTATGAACTCTGACTTTTCAATTAAGATAGCTGTGGCAGCATCAGCTCGCAAACAGCTGGCATCTCCTGCACAACAGGAGGCAGCTTAGGGGAATACAAAGCCACAGGGCGGTAATGAGGTCCATGTTACTGAACCAAAATGCCTAGGGTGAAGCCACATTCCTGTGTTTGCTTAAAGAGGGGAGGCAGCAGACAGCAGTTACTCATTATGTAAAACAACTATCTTACTACTAACTTACTATCATTTTTATTTTCATGTTTTATTACATTTTAGTTGCTATAGATGTACTCCTGGTTCTAGAAAACACACTGGAGAGGCAGCATATAAAACAAACACTGTATTCAGTACAACTGGAGATTTTCAGTAGTTACTTAAATTTGTGACTGGGATAAAAATGGGGTGAGACACAATATTTGTTTCAAAAAGGATAACTTTTTGTCAGATGCAGCCTTCCCAATTCTCTGATACTTGACTGAGAGGTAATGCATTCTCAAGTCATGCTGTTAAATAATCAAAAAGACAAGAAGAAGAAGAAAAAAACAACCACAAAAGACTTTTAGGTACACTGTAGTCTACAATTATTATTGTGCAGGGAAATTCTAGTAAACACACTATTATCCTAAACCTAATAAGGCCCTTATGACATTTTTTCTCTGTATTTGTTTTCTCTTTAACTTCCTGAGGAATGAATGTTGGAAATAATTTATTAACCATGAAGCCTTTCACCCTCTCTAGCATGCCAGAACTTCAGTTTAAGTGAAAGAACAGAGCCCTTGTTGTGTTTTGCTCCATAAAGCAAACCTGCTTTGTGCCAAAGACTCTCAAACTTTGTCTTGTTTAGATATTTGTTCATAGTAAATGTTCCAAGCACTAAAAATGATTTCAAAATGATTCATTTGTGTTAAAAGCACCTTTTAAGGCACAGATGTGCACATAACAAGACAGAAAATACCTGATACCTGAGATTTTATTTTTCTGTGTGTGTGTGTGTGTGTGTGTGTGTGTGTGTGTGTGTGTGTGTTTTGGTTTTTTTTTGTTTTTTTTTCTCGCAGGAGTTCCAGGAAGAGATCGCTCCGATTAAAGACGATGTAACTCACATGAACCAGTTGGCATCCACTTTTGGTCCACCTGACATCCAGCTGTCGCCTAGCAACCTGGAACGCATTGAGGATCTCAAAACGCGATGGAGACTGCTCCAGGTACACACTCGTGCGCACACACATTGACTTGAACTATTATAGATGTACTTGTTGTGTCATTGTATTTTTTTTCCAGCATCATCAGGGGTTGCTGGAGTTTAAACATTCCCAAATCCAATAAAAATATTTAGAAATATTTTTTTAGAGCATAAAAATTAGTGTTCTTGTGTTTTTGTTTTTTGAAAAACTAAAAAACAAAACACCACCCTCCAAACTTGTTAAATGCAGAGCATCACAGTCTAGAGGCAGCACAGGTTGTGCCTCTATCAGTCTCAATAAACCCAGCAGCAGCCATGCTGGAAGTCAGCTGGTGATTGTTAACGGGGGTGACAGATAGAGCCAATCAGCTGCCAAAGAAACCAACTAATGCTGAGGAGTCCCGGTTGGAGATGGGCACCGCGGTGACACCACGGTGACGGGACCAGACGGCCAGTCTCTCTGAAGTTAGCACCTGACCAGATGCTGTGGACGCACACAAACACACACACAGACACATACACTTACACACACCTTTTCCAGCTGAACTGATGTATGGACAGTGAGATCTGATCTGTGGTTATATGAATAAAAATTTTAGATTTTGAGGTGAATCTAGGGCCTATATTTATGTTGAAATGAATCCACACAAACACCCTCTGGAGTTCTCTTAAACTTAAGAGCATTTTAAGTCAAAATAAATGTGAAGAATAGGTTTTATTCTTTAGTTTGCAAGTAGAAGCAAATGTGAAGCATTTTTACTTTGATCCTCCGCTTTTAGCAGTTTGATAAACACAAGTTTTGGTAAGAGACATTGTGACTTCTCTCATTTTTACCCAGAAAAGGATTATTCTCCCTGCTTACTCTGCTATGCATGAGCGGATATAAAATGGTCATTTCTTAGAAGCAAAATTAGTGTTTTGTTTGGACAAAGAAAAGGATTTAACTGCCAGTTTTTGAGAAGTCAGTTTCCATTGCAGGTGGTTTATTGGGAGCGACATGTTTGCCCAGGAATTTTGGCATCACTTTTAATAGCTGGGTGGTGGAAGTCTGTGCGTATGTGTGCTCGAGCGAATGCCTGCTAATGTGACTGCATCCAGTGCTTGTGCTTCCATGTTGTCTGCTTTAGTTAATGTGGCTTAAATTTTAGGTGAGTGCTTGTGCTATTCTGTGTGTGTGCGTGCGCGCGGTACCTGCACATTCAGGTCACTTTAGTCAGTTCACAGTGTTCTTTCGTGCCTAAAAGGTCAAAACTGATTGGCCGGCACGGGGACACATTGCACTCTGAGTAATTGCAACAAATTCCTCCTCAACAACCCCACTCCTCTCGTTTGTACAATTCTAATTAGGTTACCATGGATACGGGGAAAAACAACTCAGGCAGAAATGGATTGGGTGAGGTGGACTTGAAGGTAATGTTATCGTTTGGTTTCATGTCACATCGAAGGCAAAAAAAAAAGGACTGGTCATCACTTCATCTTCATCTGTTCTTCATCTCATACAATGAATCACACACACACAAACACGCATACGCACACACTCCCCTGACAATGTGTCATCAGTGGCTTTCTCATTTGGTCTGTGGATGAAAGGCTGGATGGTTAATCAACCAATCTGTCCACTCAGACTGGATAATAACCCATCTCAGTCCCTCAGCTTCAAGACTTCTATCAAAGAAAGTTGATTTATTCGCTTCTTTTTTTTTTCTTTTTCTTTTTTTTACTTCCTGGAAGAAAAATCTGTCACTAATCAGCGTCTGCCAAAGCTCCCCATGCCGAAGTAAGCTGCGTGTGTTGCCTGGGAACATTAGATCATTGAACATTGTGTCAGGAGGCATCAGTGATTACAGACACACAGTGACGTTCAGAACACAGCTAGCTGGCAAGTCTCTGCCCCACACTGAACTCCTGCCTGCAAGCATCAGCTGGTTTTTTATATGAATTATACATCAGATTAGAAAGGCAAATGATTTTCAGAAAGTTTGATAAAATGAAATTGTTTGATAAACAGTAATAGAGATATTTTTGTCTGATAAATGATTAACATAGAGTTGGTTCAGTCTTAGTGATTTGGGGCATTCTGGCATTCATCATCCTCTAAGGTTGTGTGAGCATTTGTCGATCCGTTTGAATATTGAATGAATTGCATTTTTTGGTTTTGAATTATGGCTGACGTTAGCTCACACCAGCATGAATGACAACATGCCCAACAATTCCTCTGGGTGAGATTTCTTGAAGTTGATAGGAGGCAAATTAATTTGCCACTGCTGATGGAAAGAGAATGGAATGGACTTCAGTTATGTCGCACTTTTATCCAAAGTGCTTTACAATTTGTCTCTGTCTTAGGCCATGTTCAGACTGAGTTGAGCCCTGCTTGAAAAAACAAAGTCCTCTCATTCATTTGAATGGAGCCGCTCACTCAGCGCAGCAGGGATGCTAACACAGGCACTGAACCAAAAACCACAGCCAAAAAAAGTTGAAGCAGCTTCAACTTTTGCTACTACACAATGTGGCATCATCCAGCAGCGTGCTGCATCGACAAATCAGATTTGCAAGTGGATTACTTTGTAACATGAACGCCCTTTTTCTGCCATGCAACAGCAGTAACTTAACAGAGTGTAAAGTCTTGAACACATTTATCTCTTACTGTTATTCAGCCATTCACAGCACTGGTGCTTAAGCAGTGGTTTAATATCTCTCAAGATCATTTAAAAACACTTACCACTGATCTAAAGCTATTTCCAGAATCCTCATGACTCTTTAACCATCTGGATGAAACAGATTGGATATGGTAAATTTATTGAATATCTATGTTTTGGTCAAGCTGTCTTCATCAGGTGTTTGCAAGCCTGCATGTGTGTATAAATATGAAAAAACTGAGTACACCTGTAACTAAAATGTTTAGTAATTACAAATTAAATACAAAATCCTATCAGTTTAATGCAGTTTTATTTGTTTTTAGCCAAAGCTCAAGAAGAATGAAGCCCATTAGTTTGAAAAACTGAAATGTTTGACTAATTGAATTTTAATGAGAAGTTCACATTCAGAACTAAATGCAGCAAAGGTCAGTACACTGTTCATTAGTGACGTTCCATGCTTCAATTTCTTCTAATATTTTGAATGTCCACCTTTATTTTTTATGACTAATTTGATCCTCCTAGGCGTGGATGATGATCTAACAGTCTAACAGATTTGCATATGTTCACTGGATTATGGACCTGTTTATTGTCATTATGAGATTTAATGTGTTGTAGATGATGTGTGTTTCCCAGTGTAATTTTTAGTGTTATTCTTGCGTATATGAGCTGTTACATTGCCCAGAGTTTATCATTGCTAAATTGTTTGGTTATGTGGTTAATAGTTCGTCAGAATGGGCCTAAGTTGCTAGGACTGGTTTATTGTTGCCATGAAATACTTAACTAAAACATAGCTATTTCATAACTACACACCTGTGTGAATACAGGTATACAAAGATCACTTTCCCTGTATTGTGAAAGTGACTATGTTGTTCTCTGTGTGTTTTCACATCAGACAAGTCTTTGTTAGTACGTTCAGTGCTTCACATAATGTAAAAAGATGAAAATAAAGGAAGAATGATATTTTTATGCCAGTGATGCAGTAATTTAACATAAAGTATATGATATTGTAAAATCAGTGCCAACAAAAACAGTGACCTGCTAAGACTTTTAGCAGTTTAGAAGGGAATGTGTGAGCCAAGAGACAAGTGTGTGTGTGTGTGTGTGGTGTGTGTGTGTGTGTGTGTGTGTGCGTGGCCTCACCTGGCTGAGCTCAGCCTCTCTGTGCACCTACAGAGTCGTGCTGATGTGGCACAATTATCTCAACTCCATCTAGATAGCTCATTCAAAGCTGAAGGAGCCTCACTGGAGACTGCATCCTCTCTAATTCCTCCACTACAAATTCAATTATGTCTTCCATGCTTGTCTTTGTGTCTCCACCCCTCCCTCTCCCTCCATCTGCCCACCTTTGTATCTACTGCTCTTTCTTTGCAGTGAGTACATCATTTGTCACTGTTCACAGAGAGATAAATAAAAATCACTCCTCTGTGCATTCCCATCATTACTTTCCAAAGCACTTTATATCTTTAAGAAGAATTGGGGTCTTGATTTCTCTGTCTGTTTATTTATTTATCTAAATGCGTTTCTTTCTGTTTTCTTCTGTCAGATCTCCATCACCGAACATCTAAAGCAGCTGACAGACGCTCACAGGGACTTTGGCCTTCTGCATGGTGAGTAAAAAAAAAAAAAAAGCTCACACTTACAAATGTGCATGCACACCTACCTGCACACGTCAGCCTGTTGACAGCTGACAAGATACTCAAGAGGTGAGCAGTGGCTGTGTGTTTGTGTAAGGGAGAGATTAGACAAACTGTGTTAGACAAAATGAGGCAGCCAACTCGTGGCAGCAGCTCACTCAGCAGCGCTCAATAAGTGACGTGTTAGTGGGAGAGAGTGACAGAGTGGTTGACTGTCAACAGGTCACTGACTAAGTGGATAAGTGATGAGAGGGAGAGTTTATAAAGACTGTGACTCATTTGGCTGCTCATGGAGCCATGATGGTGTATCGATCTGTTTGTGAAACTTGTTTTTTTAGTTTTATCAGTGGATTCCCATATGACCCCATTATGTTCTAAGGCTCTCATCCCTATCACAATTACATGTGGATGAAAGCATATGGATTTAAGTCCCTCATTGATTGAAACAGATGTACACGTGGTCTGGATGATTCTCTCCAGCCTCTTCAGTCTCAAAATTTACCATTAGAAAACACAGTTGAATCTATCTTTTATTTCCAAAGGAGAATTCACTATTTGCTATTTGGTGTCTTTCTTTTTTAGCCTTTACAAAACCATCACAGGTTACACTAGAAGAAGCTTCATTCAGGACTGGAGCACCTAATGCGTGGTTTAGACGAGGCTTAGTGTACAGCAACAACAGTCCAGCAACACCAGCCAAAATAACTTGAGATACACATTAAACACATTTGACTGATTTGTTAAATAAAATTTTCTTGTCATACTGTACCATTATACTAGGGTTAATTAGCTGCCCCCACAGTACAAGAATCATGCCTCTTCTGCATGGATCATCTAGTGGTGAGGTTGAATGTTTGCCAGAAACATGCTGCTTTAGCCTCAGCAGGATATCACAGCTGTTACACAGCCTTAAAGTGCACATTAAAGACCCTTTTACAGAGTTCTCATTGTAAAACTGATGGAGACAGAATTTTCAACCAGCTCACTGACCTAATAGTTTGCTGACTAGCTAAAGCTGCTTCCCATTGTCATTTTAGCTGACAAAATCCATGGTCGCCAGCCTGAAATGAGAAACATACTTTTGTCAACACTGGTCCAAAATCAAAAAAGAAAAATGACAGGAATGCAAAGCGTAGGGGAAAAAGTAGGACAAAGGTAATGCAGAAATCAGTGGTATTAAAAGGAAAAGGACAAAGGACAAAAAGTAACTCATAGAATACTTTTATTATCACAGATTAATGATGTAAAAAATGATATCTAAAGATTTCCACCTGGAGCCACTCGTCAAATTGCTCTTTAGTTTAATTACAGCTCATCTGCAGAGTAATTAGAAGACTACAGATAACAAAAGATCACAACACCACTCTTGTGCCACAGGGGTGCTTGTTAAAAAAAAAAAAAAAAAAAAACAAGAAAGAAAGACGCAAAAATGAGACGGACACAGACACAAATGTCTGTAATTGTTAAAAACATGGTAGTTACTTACAAACATAAAATATCATGAAATCAAGGGGGAAACACAGATTGAAATAGGTCTTGTATAATAAAATGTCTCTGGGGATGAGACACTGTTCAGTCACATTTGTCCGTATATAAATGTTCCATCTGGCTTGATAATGGAAATATAATAGATATAGCAGGACAGACAGAGATGGTGATGGGGTTCTAATAAAGATGACCTGATAATGATCATGTAGACTGATATTGTGAGAACAGTGAGAATGTTCTTCATATCTTACTGTTACGTTAATATGCACCGCATGTGTTCTGGCATTTGTCCCACAATGCACTGTTTTTAACTGTAGCGTATTTTACCCACAGGCACAATAAAGCTTATACAGCGGGTAGTTGGAGCCAAACAATCTGATTTGTTAGAGATGATTTCCAACTGACAGTTCCCAGAAAGCACAGTCAGCTTAGTAGTTGGTGTGCCAACCCTTGTGGGCATAATAAACAAGATAATTTACAGTATCTCTTGTTTTTCTGCTGCTTTTTATTACATGTAATGTTTTGATAATTGCACATTTCCTGGATGGGCATGCTTTTGTTAGACCTATAGGGTGTTGATCCTGCAGTAAAATGTGTGTGTGAAAAGTCTAATAGCCTACAGAGTGTGAACTCTTGTTGTCTTTCCTGTTTCTCTGTCTCAACAGGATCTGTAGAGAGCCCCTTCGAGCAGGGCATCTCCCCAAACAATGTGCCCTACTACATCAAGTAAGTACTGACCTCTGACCTGTGGTCCAGCAGGTCCACATCACTACAAATTCTGACCTGACACATTAATTTAGTTAATACTAGTTCTAGTGAGGCTGACAGGTAATTGACACTGGGTGTGCACTAACCTTTAACAAACTGGAGTGTGCTTTGCATTGCCACTAAAGAAAATATCCAACCTAAGCTAAAAGTGTCTGGTGTTTGATCATACAGCTCAGCAGGGCACTAAATGACCATACATTATTTCCATATACATCTTCATGTGCCTCCTAGCTACCCCACATACCTTTCTGGTCCCATGTCCATCAATGATAGACATCAAATATTGGCACAGAATTTCTAAAGATTGAGCTAAAAATACTGATTGCTATGATATGGGTACAAAAAACAGCTTCAATATCACTATTGTTTAAGAATTTTGATTTTCCAAACATAGGCCCTTATAGAAAATCAATAGGCAATAGGAAAATGTTAATCTTTCAAACTACAAAGTTTGGTGGTTTCTAAGATAAGGTGTTTGGAGGCTACAAAAATGAAATAATATCAAGGGCTGAAACATGATAAAATAAACTATTTGAACATAATCTAAGATGGTGCTGCAACAACATTATGTGATTTGACACACTTTTTAAGCTTCTTTTAATGAAATAAGTTTCCTTTTCACCTTTAAAATGTTTTTCTGTGTATCTTGTATATTTGAATGAAAATCCCAGTAACTGTTCTAGCTGAAAACCATGTCTCTTCATCGCATACCTCATTATCTTCCCAACAACTAAAAACTGTCTTTCCTTTCTTTATATTCTATATGAAGGAAGCAAGATGCAGTCAAAATGTTGTTTCCTGACTTTTAATAACTAGAGATGGATTGTGTGAAGTCGCGTGGTATCATCTATTCAGTCTTTGTGTCTGTGAAGTATTCATCCATCTGTCAGTTCATATTTTGTACATGTATTTCTTCTTATGTTGACACTGTCCATTCATCCATGAAGTCATGCATCTGCCCATCCATACATTCATCCTTGGATGATGTTAGAGAGCCAAAGATAGAAACTAATTTTTAACACAGTGGCTGAAATAAAAGAGGGTGCTTCTTAACATGGGAGCATAGCAGCTTTGCATTTAACTGACCCTGAGTCAGACAGGAGTTTTTCCTCTGGCTGGTATCTGAGTCTCAATGTTGATCCCTCAGAAAGGGTAGACACTTTGACAGTTTGAGCACTGGTCCTTCTGCTGCCTTGTTTTCTTGACATGAATGATAGGTCTCTAGTCACAATTTGAAATATCTCTGTATCTTTGAACATGATCAGTAAAGTATAGGGTGGTGTTGTTACATTTTGCATAATTCTGCAACTCAGTCATAACTATGATGCTTAAGTGTTCTTAGGGGCAAATGTACTATTCTGAAAGTTCTACTGAAGTTAATATGAAAACAAAATGAAAGGCATGTAACATTAGTCTCCATAGTTCAGTCAGCCTTTTAGCTAATGCTGAAGATAACATGATTATCTTTGCAAGGCTCAAATAATGTATTATAACTGCCATGTAACCCAGAGGCTTTGTAATATTGATTTACTTACTTCATTATGTCTCCAAATATGCTTATTGAGCAGTTGAGTCACAGGTAGCACTGCAGTGCTCTGGTGAGTGACTCTTTACCACTCATTAGCAGATAGCAGAAGTTTTGGAGGTGGGATGTGTTAGCACAGTAGTAAGCACAGTCTTATAACCTCTGCCTCAGCACTGCAGGATGCATAAACAGGCATCTGACAGTTGCTGAGTTGGTACAGCAAAGGAATTTCACAGAGTTCATTTAATTCTTACATAATTATTGGATTTTTTGACCCACATGGAATCATTTGCCTGCAAATTATCCTGCGTGGTTGGATACATGTATATGAATATTTGTATATTTTCTGTTTTTTAAGCTGTAAGAAGATGTCCTCATTAATTTAAGTAGGTTATAAGAAGGCAAAGACTAATCCAGATGTCTTTAACCTCCTTAGCCTTCAACATTGTTCAGACCCACTGAATTTGATTTCAAATTCTAGCAGATAAACCGTAGTGCAAGCATCACATAGCCTATGATATATACTAAAAGGAGTAAACAGATACAGTGCCATACAATGTAGAAAAAATAAATAAAGCTAGACCCTGTAGTGTTAGGTTTGAAAGAATTAATAACACTCTTCTCCAGTAACAAATTAAAAGTTTAATTCATTAATATTAAAAGCAGCAAGCCCAGAGACCTACTGTGACTGACTAGCACTAGCATGTTCCCAGCTTGCCAACATGTTAGGAGCTGGCTCACTAGCTACGATAATTCACTAACTAGCCCTGTGAATAGTTTGTGTATTACCATGCACTAAACATTATGTGCTGATGGATTTCATTGTTTACATAGCCCTAACCCCTCCCACACACACACATTAATGTTACTTTAAAAGTGATTTTCTAACTACTGTTACTAAAGCTTAGCTTGGAGAGGATATATTACAGTGTGTTTCACATGGTTTTATAGAGCTAACATAAATTCAAATCTGTTAAGGCCACAGTTTGACCCCCCTCAATGAGTTAGCCCTCCACTACACATTCTTAACTCACCAGTCAGAATAATCCCACACTGTGATTGGTCGTCCTTGCTTCCTGCTTCTTCTACAGTTAAAGAGCTCACAGAAGGCTTGGTAATCAGCAACTAGCAGCTTGGCATGTTTACCTCTGAATGACTGAGTAAGACAGATTCAATGTAACCGGCACTACACACATGGCTGATCTCAAGAGTTCTAGCTCGACATGGAATTAACTGCAAACACACTTGAGTGAGAGAAATACATTTACGAGAGGAGAGGGAGGAAGATGGAGGGAGGGAAAGAGGAGTGACAGATTCTTCTCTCCACATGCAGTGAGAAAGCTGGACCTGACCAGATCACCGAGACGCTGTGAGTGCCAGCTGACCACACCCACACACCCCTCACCCCTGTCTGCACACGCACACACACACTTCTCACTGTATGCATCATGAACACACGCACAGTGTCATATCCAAAACATATGCACACATTAACACACTGTGTATGGCCATGTGGTTGTAGGACATGTCATTCTAAAACCATGGGCTTTATTATGGTGCTGTAACAGATTCCACTGTTTCTCCATCTACTCAAGTACTGCTATTTCATACCTCTACTCCACTGGTCTACAGAGGCAGATATTACTCCTACACAAATTTATATACAAAATATAAGATTGTTTTGAATTATTGTTTTGTTGATTAATCTGACAATACTATTCCTAATTAACCAGTTATGCTACTTATTTTCTTCCACTAGATGTGTGAAAAAAATGGTGAAATAGTGAAAAATATCCACTGCAGTTTTCTAGAATCCATGGTGACTTCTTCAAATGTCTACTATTTCTAACATTTTTACTTTTGATACTTTTAGTGCATTTATTAGATAAAACTTGGTCAGTTTTACATGCAGGACTTTTACTTGTGGTGGAGTATTTTTACACTCTTGTATTACTGCTTAAAGGGGCAGTTTGTTGATTGTGTACATGAAAGCTACAGCATGTCAAATTCTGGAAATCCATTAGCACTGAAGTCGCAAGAGGAGTAGTAGCCCAGAAGCGTGTTCTCATATGGGTTGGCAGTCATGAGCTTCTTCCCTTGACTTTGGCTTTCTCTGATTGGTTAGAAGGATGAAGCTTGTTCAGAAGCTGTAAAAGGAGTCATCTCTGAACTGCTGTCAGGCTGTTCAATGACTCTGAGAAGCTTTTGACAGCACCTCCCCAATTAAGATACGAATTAGAGCATATTTCAACCAAAAAATAAGACAAAAAAGTCTCATAGCTTGAGGAGCAGTTTTCATGGGAAGTACTTTCTAGCCTGTGAACAGTTGTATACTGTCAGGAGGAGCTTTCTAAAGTCTGAGAAAATAATCACGATACTGTCATCTTGGCTTTCCAGGTTTGCTTGGAAACTACAAGTTTGTAACTGAAAACCTGCAATACAAACTGGAGATGTTGAGTTTGAAAAATGTGGGTGTTGAGACCACAAGGATCTAATGAAAGACATAGTTGAGTTCTTAGAGATGTAGGAGTCTGACTCATACTAGGGACTGTAAGACAGGATGTGTGTGACCCTGCTGCTTTGAGTTTGACCATGGCTTTCCCAATTCATCTATCACAAGTCTCTGAATGTTATGGAAGAGCAAAAATGAACTGCTGAAGTAGAAGATCTGAGTACTCTGTTCACCACTGCTTTTCAGACACAAGAACATTAGTGAGGTCAGCCACTGATGTTTTGTGATAAGGCCTGGCTTGTAGGCGGCATTCCAATTCATCCCAAAGGTGTCAGACTGGGTTGAGGTCAGGACTCTGTGCAGATCAGTTAAATTCTTCCACAACAAACTGGGAAAACCAAAATTTGGATGTTGGACATTTGGAAACACACTGTTGTGACCAGTTATCATTGTATGCTTCACTGGAACTTTGGGGCCCGAACCATAAAAAAAGCCTTGGACCAAAAGTATGCAGTGTTTGCAGGGGTATCCACAAACATAGAATACCCCCACACACACTTAACACACCCACACTGTGGCTCATGCATACAAACACATTCTCATACACATTCAGGGCACAGTGCGGCAGCATATGGCCGACCAACTGCTTCTCGTGCATGATCACTTGTCTGCTTCTGTAGATGATTTCCTCAAACCTGTAACATCCATCTCCCCCCACCCCCACCCCTCTGTGCCAGGGTGTGTTTGATTTGCCTCACTGCAAGCAAGCTCCCCCACAGGTGGAGTGCTCAATCTAAATCCCCAACCTCCCAAACAATCAGTTATCAGAACTGTTTGTTGAATCCATCCCACTCTGTCCTCTTCTTCATCTGAGTCTCTTTGATACACACACACCTACACACACTCAGGTATTAAGACACACTGTAGTTAGGGGATAAAATAACAGTTGAGACTTGCTTATAAATTACAGGTGTTTTCTCTTTGCTGGTGCAACAGTCTACATTTCTCTAGCCTTGAACACTGATTCCCAAAGCAAAGAGACCCCCCCCCCTCTCTCTCCTGTGAGCCTTGTTAAAAGCAAGAGGCGCTTTTTTTGGCTCCCTCAACCCCTCCTTTCCCTTTTTGCGTTTGCCTTTTTCCCTATCTTTCTTCCTCACTGTCCCAGTGTCTTTAGCTCTCTCCATGCCACTGAATGTGGAAATCTGTGAGTCCTGAAAAGCAAAGAGCCTCCCTCTCTCGTCAAGGAGGTGAAAAACCTCCTCAGATGGTGTCGAGGCTCCTTTGCTTTCAGATACAGCGGGATGGGGGAAGGGAGGCAGAGGCAGGGAGCCTCAGCTCCGCCTAGTCTAGCTGAGCTGCGTCAAGTTTCTCTGGGAAAATCAGGCCTAGCCCGGAAATATGGCGAGGCAAATTTCAAAATAAAAGCATCAGTCAGAGTCAGGTTTGCTTAAATGTTTATATTATTTGTTGTGTCACCATGACACAACAAATAATATAAACATTTAAGAAGTTTTATGAAGGATGTGGTAGAATAGTGATGGCAGTTCACATAGCATCATGGTTATAGCTATTTTTGCTCCAGTTAGTGTACCTCATTTATTAGCACAAATTCAGGTCACTGAATTAACCATCAGCCCCTTGATTAAAGCCTGGTCAGGGTGAAAATGTTGTGCCTTAATTACACCTCATTGTTCTGTATAAAAAGCACAAATACAGAATGAGGGGGCATTGTTGTTTAATTGGGTGGCAGAAGTAGGCGCAGAGCTGAATAGAGAGGAGATCTACCATGGTGAGAAAGACACTGACGCTGTTGTGTCACACTTCACCTCAGGCCTTGACTCACCTCAGATTCCGCCATACTGGTATGCTGTCTAAATTCTCACCAGGGAGGTATTATGCCTTTGTTTGGTTCAGTGCAAACCAGAAAAGGTGGGGGTGGGGGCTCTTCTTACTGGCAATACAGCATGATCTCAGTTTGAAAGAGGTTAGTGATTAACTTGCAATGAGAGTTATTTAAAACTGATTCACTGCTGTTCTGACAATATTTCCAGAATCCTCAGTGTTTCCCAACTTGTAAGTGTTTTCTATGCAAGTACCCAGTAGGCTGCCATCTTTGATTTGATTTGCAGTCAGGAGGAGCAACTTGACAGCAGCACCTTTGGTAGGCCACTAGGCCTGTAAGACCGTAAAATCACTGGCAAGGGTCTCACAGTCTCTTTATAATCTCCAAGGGTAGGATGAATACGTAACAAAATAATTTAACTTAAGTTGCATTTGAACTGTTGAATTTAGACAGATCTTGCATATTCAGTCTAATTTTTTAGGGCTGTTATCTTTCTCACTAAAGCTTTTACTTTGAAGAAACAAGCGGAAGTTGTGTTATGTTGTATTCCGGTGGCATGACCCTCATGTCTTGCTGGCCAGTCAGCCTCTGCAACCCACCGCTGCTGCTTGCAGAGAGGAACACACAGTGTCACACATACACACACACACACTCACGCACACATAGACTACACACGGTAATCTTGGACGCCTCTGTCTGTGGCTGAGGACGCTCGTTCAGACCGCGGAGGGGGTCGGGGTATTACCTCGGTTTTGCCCGGGAGTCGGTTCATTTCCACGGGACGCGGAGGGCTTTGATCGGCCGGCGATGCGAGAGCAGCTTCGGAAGTGAGTTCTGGGATGGGGGGCGGTGAAGGGAGGGGGGGGGGACTGTTTATGGTGGTGATAAATAATGGTGATGGTAATTGTGTTCGGTCGTAATGCAGTAGACCTGTTCTAACAGAAAACTCATCGGCCGTGGGTTTTCATGGCTAAGCAGAGAGGAGGTGAGTTGAGGCAGAGATATCCCCCCACATTCCTCAGATAACAGACCTTATTCCATCTCTAGTGCAGAATATGTGAAACAATAGGCGTGAGAATGTTTAAAAACTCGACAAAGATGCATTAAGATTTAATGTTGGACACGGGGAAACACTTCTTGTGTGCCGTTAACCCATACCTGCAAGTCTATTCAAAATGCATCTCAGCTGAACGTCACCCAGCCTGTGCAAATACATTTCGTGGCCAATTTTGAAGCACACACTAAAATATGCAGGTATGAGTTAAATATTTTCTTGCATCGAGGTGGTAGAGCCTGCACAGCGCATGAAAACGGAAACAGAGCATTATTTTTTCCATGAAAAGGCAGGAAAACGTTTCTGTTGGGTAGCCATTAAACCCAAACAGCTCCTCTATTCACAGCTGCTGCTGGTCGTGGTTGTTGCCGGGGAACCGGGCGAGGTGTGTGGCCACAGAGCCTCTCTCGTCTCCTCTGGGTCCCCGAACCGTGCATTTCCTCGTTTTAAATGCTTTCTATCTGCTGTTTCACTGCTCAGTCAGAAAAAAGGAGAGGCATTGAACTCTTAAGCGCAGACACACTGCAGACTGAGATTTGTGGTTCTTGCTTTTGCCTGCGCGTATGTTTGAATTTGGCCCGACAGGGATTTGTGTTTATTTAAGCGTGTGTGTGTGTGTGTGTGTGTGTGTGTGTGTGTGTGTGTGTGTGTGTGTGTGTGGTGCGTTTGCGGAGCTTTTGAAAGAAAACGGAGCTCTACCCAGCAAAGCAGCAACGTATCACTGTGTTGCATTCCTCCACATACGCGCACACGGAGGTGCAATCACACTCACCTCCGTGCTAGCGAGGCAGCCCGTGTCTGAATCAGTGTGTTTTCGCACGTTGTGTGTGTGCGTGTGTATGGAGGTGTGCGCCGTGCACGGTGATTTTGATGTGATGCGTTGGTCTATTTTCGGCAGGGAAATAAATGTCAGGCCAAATAGTTGTTAAGCGCAGACAAACGGGGTTTTAGGTCTAACCGGTGTTCATCCAGATCAGTTTGTGGGATGTGGTTGTCCTGCGCTACTACATGGATCTCTATGTTTGTGTTTGTGCATGTGTGTGTGTGGTGAAATGAGAGAAAAGGATGGTGGCTGGTACAGATTTTTGGCACTAATGTGATTGCAGGTGTGTGTGTGTGTGTGTGTTAGAGAGAGCGAGCCGTGCACTGACTAAATACAACTGATGGATAAAAAGCTTTAACACACACTCATAGGTGCAGCTCCAGTTGCTCGATAGTGGCGACATGCTCAGACATGATTGATATGGCTCATATGTTTGCCATCTTTGTATTTGGTATAGGTGATTATCAACCACAAGCTCTACTTAGGTTTAATCTGTGTTTTTTCAGGGTGAATTTTTGCATTCAGAGGCAGTGTTGGTGGAAACCCTCCCACATACAAGCTGCAGGCCTTTTCTGGTCAGGTGTCCTGTTGGAATTAGTTATAATAAATTAAACAGACTCTAGATAATTGCAGCAACAAGAAAAATATATGTGTTGGCATGTTAGAACAAACCTGGTGCAGTTAATGAAAGAAATGTTGACCAGCGGCTGTCAGATCATTTAAGATTATACTTAATAACATCCTTAGTCCTCAGGGATAATTAGCTCACCAGAATCCCACAGCTCTAAGCCCAGAATGTAAAAATGAATGCAGGCTACTCCAGAGCAGGAGAAAACCAAGGATTTCTTTAATATTTTTGTTAGGTTTACATATACAAAACAGTTGTGCAGGAATAATTTTTACAAATCCACCTAGAAGATCATCATAATTATTCTTTTTTTCATGAACGGTATCCCATACGGCTGTCAGTAGTAGATGCTTCAGCTAAGTACAGACATTTACTTACATGATTACTTGGAGCACAGACAGGGCAGGAACTGAAAGTCTGCTCACTAATTCATCTGCTCTGTTTGTGTTGACAAGACATCAGCCTGATATCTACAGGCAGCTGCTAGCTAGTGTTAGCTACCCAGCAGGGACAGACTGAATGAAGTAGAATCCAGAAACTCTCAAATAGACCTCCACAGCTTTACATCTCATAGCCAGATATAATGTCTCTTGAATAAACGCTAACTGAGAGCTCGTGTCAGTGTGCAGAGGCTGTCAGTCCCTTCTTCTCATCAATGTGATTTCTAGCTTCGCTACGAAATAGCCAGAGTCAGCTCACCATCTTGAGTCATAATAGCATTTTTTCCCCCTCAGCAGATGAATGTGAAAATATAAAGAGACTTTGTAGAGTTGGCTGTCTAGCCAAAACTGAGTAACCAGGCAAGAAGGTCCTTGATCAGGGGGGTAACCAAGAACCCAACGGTCACCGTAACAGAGCTTCAAAAGCACTCTGCAGAGAGGGGGGGAACCTGCCGAAAGGAAAGCCATCACAGCAGCACTCCATCAGTCAGCTCTTTTAGTAAAGGCATATGACAGCCTGCTTGAAGTTTGCCAAATGGCATTTAAAGGACTCATGAGGACAAATATTCTTTGGTTTCATGAGACAAACAGTGAATTCCAAACACTGGTGAACACCAGGCACTGCTCATCACCTGGCTAATATCATAGCTACAGTCATGTCATGCTATTGGGCTGCTTCTCAGTATCAGGGATGGTCAGATCTGAGGGAAGGATGAATGCAGCCAAACACAGAGACGTAACCCTGCACTACGGTGCACATGACCTGAGACTGGGGTGACAGTTCATCTTTCAGCACTACAGTGACCCAAGGCATACAACCAAGGCAGTGCTGGAGTGGTTTGGGACAGGTCTCTGAAGGGCTTTTCACACTGCATAATCTTAGCCCAGTGCTATCCTCAGCCCTGGGCTAATTTACCTCCCTTTTCACACACATATTGTTAACCTAAATCCAGGGCTACAGGATTGACACTGCTCTTCTACCTGGCCTGGGCTGAATGTGTGTTTGAGCTACAGTTTATGAATGTTTCCCGTTTTGGTTAATATCTACAACATGCACAAGCACCCTTGTAGGCTACGCAGTGAAGAAGTTGTTTGATTGGACAAAGAAAGTGTGTGAAGTCCACTGTTTACTGTAGCATACTAGCCCCTATTAGCCCCATGTTTAGTTCAATTTTCAGGGGATAACCCTACAAACTCCAGGCTAACCCAGAGTGGGGCCAGCAAGCTCCAGGCTAAAATTTTAGCCCACTTTAGAATGTGACAGGATTGTGCCAGCGTGAAAACTTTCTTAGCTCGAGGCTAAATGCTCCCTTAACCCCAAACTAAGAGACCTGTTAGCCCCAAGCTAAGTGCAATGTGAGAAGCCCTTGACTGTCCAGCCAAAGCCCAGACCTAAACCCCAAAGAAGATCTGTGGAGAGAACTAAAGATGGCAGCTCACAGACCATTCAGTCTGACAGAGCCTGAGAGGATCTGCTAGGAAGAATCAGATTTTAATTGCTCAAATCCAGGTGTGCAAAGCCTGTAGAGACCTGCCCAAAGAGAAGGCTGTAATTGCATTACAGGGGACTGAATTAAGGGTTTGAACACCTTTGAATCTCTATATCAATTTTTGATTTTTTATACATTTCTAAAAATTCTAATAATGTGTTTTCACTTTGTCATCACAGGTTACAGAGCGCTGATCAATTAAACAAAATTTGTTTTGGTTTTTTAATCCATAGAATGAAATCTTCGACACAATAAAGTGTGTGTGGATTTCCATTTTTGTCCAAAAATGATTAAAAATGATATCAATGAGCCACACTGCCGCACTAAGTGACATGTTCCGTCATTAACATGAACATACTCTGTAGTTCATTTTAACACCATCCTATTGCTCTAAATAATCAGTAGAGCACTAAATGTGGATTAATCTGATTAGTCTCCAACAAATGCCCTGTTTTCTATGATTTCCTCCTGTTTGAGTAATGTTTGATAACAATTACAGTGGCTAGCTGTTTTAGGAAATTACAGAGTCTCTCTTAAAAATGAAACTACATATTTGTGAGCTGTTTTTAAAGATGTATATGTTCAGTCAGAGCCAGTGGGTTTGGGGCAGAGAGCCAGACATCAAAGAGCCACACTGTTGCACGTGTTTCATCCTAACCATGAACACACACTGTAGTGTGCAGCCAATGCTTATGGGGGAGTTCACAGTTTAAGAGGTAACTGTTGCAATTTGCACTGGATAGGAAAAATATTGAGAGATATCAGATTGTTGGTCTTTGTTAACAATAAGAATAGCTAGACATATCCTTTTATAAATCTCATGATGTTGAAATAAGATACAAAAGGGTTGTAATCCATCATTATGTAAATGATCACAAGGAAAATACAGTAATTACAGTCATCCTTTAGCTCTGTGTGATGCCTTAGGTTTTGTCAGTATTTTTAGGTTCTCTTTTACAAACAGCTTCCTCTAGTAACCCGCTGATGAACATGGCTTTCAAACTTTTTTTACCCACATTTTCTCCCTTTCACATCACATCCCTGTAGGCCATTGTCTGGGCTTATTCAGATGCCTAGTGTGCAGAAAACATTCTGTTGGAGCTCACTCTCAATGATGCAGAGGAAGACATCACCATAGCCCATAAACCACCTTTAATCATTCATCCAAGAACCATAATTGACTGCTGCAAGAAGTGACACTCACGTCTCTGTGCGAATCCATTACTTAAAACGCCTATCTGTCACTGCTGCAATAAGCTATTCAGCTGCCTGTTAACTGCAATATGTAACATTGTATGTTTTCACGTGTGGTTGTGTGTGTTTGATGGCGCGTGGTGTGTTATTGTTCGTGAAAGAATGACTGTAGTTCAGTCCAACTTTTAAGTAATGCTCTACAATGTAATGTCTTCTGTTTCTTGGGGAAAAACAAGCCTTGAGAAATAATCGAATCAGATTCTCTCTTTTTCTTCAGTGTTAGAGTAATCCAGGTGCTTGCTGTCTACACAGTGAGCAGTAAGTCAAAACAGCAGGACTGAACATGATGCAGATTTGTCAAGATGTGAACAAGCAGGCTACATGCTAAGAACATGGAGATGTACTGTAGATTATTTGATTTGATTTTTAGCATGGCTCTAGGGATGGAAATGTCAGTTGGCCTGCCACTATGCTCCTGACTGAAATGACTCAACAACTCTCAGATGGATTGCCATTAAATGTTCCCCGGATGATGAAGCTACTGTGTTGTGTGATCTCCTAACTTGCAAATTGAGTAAGATTCACATCGGCCTCAGCTGTACTTTGTCTTTTGTGCTAATTAGCAATGTTAGCATGCCAACAGGCCAAATTAAGGATGGTGGACATGGCACATTATACCAGCTTTACATCAGCATGTTAGCATTGTCATTGTGAGCATGTTAGCATACCAACATTAGCATTTTGCTGAAAGCACTGGTGTACCAAAATACAGTCTCACAAAGCTAGCATGACTGTAGACTGTTATGCAGTGTGGCCCAATGAGATATTATGGTTCACATTTTTTCATCCAGGTCTCCTCACATTATTTACAAATTCTCTATCCCAAATCATATGATGAGAGAATTGAGAATAGGTTCAGACATTTTCCTTTTTTGACGGTAGGGTTCAAATATGAATCGTGCTATTATTATTTGATAAATGTAGGTACATGTTAATATTATTTGATATATTTATCAAAAAGCTAAATATATGTATAGTATGCAGAGTATAAATGTCTAACAATAACTCAGTTGATGACTAATTGGCAGAATACTTTTCTGTTG
Organism: Lates calcarifer; assembly: GCF_001640805.2. Taxonomy (NCBI): domain Eukaryota; kingdom Metazoa; phylum Chordata; class Actinopteri; family Centropomidae; genus Lates; species Lates calcarifer. The sequence goes on from NC_066854.1 coordinate 12,248,135, forward strand.
ATCAATGAATTAATTATTAGACCACTCATTGTAGCTCAAATTGTGTTTTAAGCTTTTGGTTAGCATTCTTCAGCTGTTTGATCTAAATAAGAGGGTTAGTTTAAACCATCACTGTCTGCTGGTTTCTGTGCTTGTTCACACGGGTAAATTGTGGGTGGGCAAAGTGGATGTTGAATGCTTTTCCTCTCCCTTGCCAGCTCAGCATGTAGTAGTTCATCTTTTGACAGTTTATGATGCATTATCAACATTTTGGCTTGTCCTGGGGCTATGACACATTTTTATGGAGACAGTGTCAGCTTTCAAAGAGCAGAAAAAAGAAAAACCTAGAACTGCTTGGTTCCTGCAGGCCACCACCGATACATGATTGTTCTGATGTTTTTTCTTTTTTATTTTCTTTAAAAAAAAATTGTGTGTGCCATTACACACATTGGGACATCTGCTTGAAGTAGAAGGGCTGAGGTTTGGATTTTGTGGACATACTGGAGGAATGTGTTTGTCTGTGTGAATATCTGTGTGCGAATGTTTTTAAAAATATGCATTATCTCCTGTTTAGGACAGGTGGGTGGTGTGGCAGAGATAGGAGCAGGGAATTTAATGGTTTGAAGTTAGTGTGTTAGTGTGTATGCACTATTGCAATGTAACGCAACACTTTATTAATCCCTGTGGGGAAATTGTCTTTTGGCTGGACTCCTGGGGGCCTCTGACCAAGGCAGTGGCAGAAACAGCTTAGCTTTGGGGTTTTTTAGGTTACCAAAACATCTGATAATAAACTTCTTAAACTACCCAGTAGCTTCTTCAGGATCTCCTGTACTAAAATACATCTTAGCAAATGCTGCTTTGAAGCTTTTAGGAGTGAAATCCTTCACATAAAACACAGTGATATTGCACAGATTTACAAGTTTCCTTAAAGGTTTCCTTTTTGTAGAAGTCAGTAAAACCTGCCTTTGATCAGGTTTAACTAAAGTCTCCGATGTCTGAGCTTGCACAGTAAAATGGATTCTGCATTATCTTACTAAGAGTTAAAGCTTTGGAGGACATCATTTAAACTCTAATGTAGTTTAAATAATGTTAAAATAAACAGCATAACATCCTTAACACGGGGAAGCAGTCAGAGAAATATAATGTAAATACTGTTACATTTTGGCTTTTGTGCCATTTCAGAGGACTCTTGGAATTTATAGGAATTTAGATAATTACAAAGCACTCTAACCAAATACAGTATCTATTGTTTTTGTGTCCAGGAGGGCACTGGGCTCAATAAAACAGCCTCTCACTAGATGATGTATTGTTATGTAAGTCATTGATTAATTCTTGGCCTTTGGGTTTAGAATCAGGCACTCGGTTTTATTTGAAAATAGAAGGGCTCCTAATTGTTGCCTTGCTCAAGGACATTTCTGTCACATTTTCCCAGCTAATCTTTAGAATTGAAGCCACCTCACTGTCAGGCAGATGGCTACTGTACATCTCTGAGCCACAGCAGTGTTCTGGATGGAAGCAGCTGCGTGTTTGATGCTGCATGGTTATTAGAAACATTTGTCCGAGTGGCTCAGAGCAGCACGTCAACGACGAGCTGAGTGACTGAGCCACTGTTTGCACAGACTCTGAGCTTAGAGGATTTTAAGTAGCTCTTCACCATGGGACCCCTCTCCTCATTATCTGGAGTGGGAGTGTGGGAGAGAGGCAGAGAGGCAGGAGACAAAAACAAGGGCAATGTGGAAAGAAAGTCAGCATATGGATTATTATTTGTAGGTGCTTTTCAGGACAAAGGTTAACTGCAGGTGTGTGTGTGTGTGTGTAACCAGCTTGACATGTGCTTTTAACAAGCTGGGCAGGCTTGCATTTGTGCACTGACACCTAAGGCCAGAATTATAAAGCAGAAAACAGCGCTTTGTCTGTGGAGGAACTGTGTTTTAAAACAGTTTTGCTATTTTTTGCACAGGATTGCTATTTTTTATCTGTTTGTTTTGTTGGCCACGGAATTTGCTTTTTTCCAATGATCCACAACACCCACTGTGGTTGCCCACTTTATACTCCTACTATTCACGTGTATGTGAGCCTGATCACTGTCTGTGTCTGGTTGTAGCTCTTAAAGATCTAAGAATATCTTCATTTTTGGAGAATTACTCAACTCAAGTCTGTTCTCCAGCTCCAGTTCTTGTCTCATTTTCACCTTCATGTCAGCAACAAAATGGCTCCAATATTTAATTCTAACTGCCACTACAATTAGAGATATTGCATGGAGTTAAATGGGCATTTAACTGTCCTATATTTAACTTAACGACAAAATCGTCACAGACACACAGATTGACACGTACTCTGAAATAGGAAGAGACTCTTATTTCCAGGAGCCAAATGTCTGTTTATTAACCATCTGACTAATAAAGTAGAAGGCACTAGAAATCATTTCTTGAAATTCCACTGTTCTCCATCTCCTGTGAGAGACTTCAAATCTTTGATGAGCTCTGAAGAGAAATATTTAACTTCAGTTAGCTTTATATAAACAGGCAACTGGGACATTCCTATCACATTACAGAAGTGTCTATCTGACGTCATTTTTACTGTGGTAGAGAACATCATTTTTGAATAAAATGGATGCACTTGGTTATTAATGCAGCCAGAATTAACCGTCAAGATTTTCTTATCATGTACAATATTTATTTCCACAGCAGCTAAGTGGAACTAATGACCAGGAAAATCAGCTCTTTGCTTTACAGTAACATCATTAGTTTTTGCTGCCATTTATTATAAGTATAGTTTTAATGATTCTTAGATGACATTTCGATTCTAAGTGGGTGTTGAGGATGCAGTGAAATGCAAATTAGAGCTCAGATCATGACACTCTGGGAGCTGGGATTGAAGAGGAAATGTTGGTAGGACATATGGTGAATGTAGGCTGTTGTGCACCTGCAGCAAACACGGACACCATATTTAAAGTAATACAAAGACAAATCAGCGGTCGTGAATAATCGCCTTATTCACAGCTTCTATAACTACTCACACCAGTTAAGGATGAACACACAATGACAGAATACCAGTGCTGGTAATACCACTCATGTTTGCAGTGTATGAAAGCAAAGACAGGACATGAGGACACAACTTTGAATACCTATATGTGAACTTTACCACTAAATACTTAATGTTGACATTCAAATCCCACTGCATTTACAGTATTAGCATATTGAACCTGTCTCTCTGAATCTGGAGGGTTTGAACATTGGTGAAATTCAGACAACAAAATTCCTGAATGGAATCAGTCCTATTAGCTTATACTGTATTGTGTCATTCATGTGATCTTGCCCCCTAATTACTGATTTTTAAAATTAGCAATTAATCTTTTTTTTCCGAGCGATTTTTTAAAATGAAGTTAGTAATATGTAGTTTGATTTAGTGCATTTATTGGACATGTTTGGGTTTATTTTTGCTGTAATGTTTTAGTGCAGATTTGTTAAGTGCACCAGTAAAGTAACACGTGCCTCCATGCAACCATGAACATGTATTATATAGTGTCTACATGCTCAAGTCTTAGGCCCTTTGTTGAAGAGGTATATGTTGCATATTTCTGTATTAATGTGTTTAATCCAGTCATCACAGCAAATCTGGAGCAAGGTTCAAATCCAACATAGAAAAACTGGGGAGAATTATCTGACCTGGGAGTATAGACAGTTTATGTTTAGGTGTCATCTTCTCAATTCTTTAGGCCTGTCTCTTTTCCACTGGCAGTGTTGTTGTTTTTGTGTCCTTTTAAAAGTTAAATTGTTGTCAGAAGTGCTTTATTCACCCAGTGCAGGTCATAGAGAAGTTAATTTGGTTAATTAGTGCTTACCCATAAGCAGGTGAATACACAGTAAAGGTTAAATGAAGAACATGCAGGAGATCAAATATATGGGAGGGTTTTTAGACCTCGACTAAGGAGCCAGAATTCTTCACATGTCATCGTTACCATGATTTATTCTGGTTACATGATAAAATACAAATCCCTCATTGCTGTTCTGAAGGCGTAAATCACACACAGACTCCCTTTTCACTCGTGCACTCCATCTGCTTGTCTCCAACACACAACACACACACACACACACACACACAGCTGAGTCTCCTGTGAGTGGCGAGCAGCAGTCACGTGGAGAGAATGTGTGAGGGCAGAATGATACAGCAACCATCTCTCTCTCTCCTTCTCCCTCTGCCTCCCTTCACCTCTCTGTGGCTGTGATGCTGGGAGGATGGAGCCTGTGTGGATTCAGGCCACAGTGGGTTGTTATTTTCTAAGATTATGAGATGGAAAGGAGAAACGTACAAACAAGATTAATGTCGTGGTATGGGATTTTGGGCAGGCTCATGTAATTCATCACTGACTGAGATTCATTTTGCTGTTACCTAATAGGATTTTATATCTCCTCTTGTGTTTTTTTTAAGACACAACTGGTGTTAGTGTGCAACCTAAAAGGCATATGTCCAAATCTTCCTATTAAACATAAAATTTACTGTCTACTGTGTACAACATCTCAATGTTTAGGCTCTTCTTAACTTCATACATCTCAGTTTGATTGTAGGTTTTGCTGTAGTATGTTAGTACAGTTTTATTAACTGCACCAGTAAAGTAACTCTAGCCTCCATGCAACCATGAACATGTAATATATTTTGCCTACATGCAGGTGCCTGTCTGTCTTTTGTAGTGCTCTTATGAAGAATGAGATTATCATCTATAATAGCAAAAACAGTGACAACTAATGGAGGCACTCCTCAGAAAATTCCCCTTCGTTTCTCATGTTTTAACTTGACAAGCACGACACACATTAAAGTTCATCTTACAGAGCTAATCAGAGATTAAACAAATGTTTTACACGGAAATTGACACAATTGCATTTATTTCACTGGTGACGTGTTTCTGTGATTTCAGGCTGTTCAGTTTGACTCCTGTTCTGCCTGACATGCATTTAAACAAAGCTTAAAGTAAAATTAGTTACTAAACCCAACCAGATTCATCAGATAGGAATATTATACAGAACTTAAAATGATAAACTAGAGCTATGATATCTATGATGGACTTTTCATCTACTGTCTTAGATTTTTGGTCCTTTGATGAAATATAAATGTCAACTATGGAATGGATTGTCATGAAATTCACTACATTTGGACATTAATGTCTCCTTCAAGATTAATTGTTTTAACTTCTGTTATAACTTCTCATCTAGTGCCATTGTCAGGTCCTGTAAGTCTCACCTACGTACTTAGTGTTGAGTCTTGATTTGTAATTGTTAGTATGTTAACATGCTTAGCTATTTACCATATTTACCTTGTTACCTGGTAAATACTATACCTGCTACACATTAAGTATGTTAGCATTGTTATAGTAAGCATGTTGCCATGCTAGTACTAGCCTTAGCTCAAAGTACAGCCTCGTAGTGCTGTTAGCATGGCTGACTCAAACTGAGTTAAATGACCCAGAAGTAAAAAAGTACCCATGCCAGTAAACTCTATATTTACATCTAAATATAATTTACTCTGCACCCCTGCTCAGTTGAGACTGATGGGTCTAACATTTTACAGATAAGTTTCTATTAAAATGTGATGAGGTTCTTGATATCAGGAGCTACTTTGGCTGCCACAGGTAAAACCCACACAACTCATTATTTGTCACTCACCAGCTTTGTACATGCAGTTGCAAAATCATCTATATTTCATATTAGCCACTGCATTTAAGTAACAAATTCTGGAAAAGTTTCAGCATAATAATTTCACCATCATTTAGTAGGGCGTCATGATTTGACAGTTGATCTGTTTGGTCTGACCAGTCTGTCTCTTGTCACCTTCCAGCCACCAGACCCAGACAACATGCTGGGACCATCCCAAGATGGCCGAGCTCTACCAGTCTCTAGGTAAAATGCATATTCTCACACACACTTTCTATCTGTTTGCAATTTAACCCTAATCCTGTGTCTTCTCATAAATTCATGAATTGAACTGTGAAAACAGTATGCACTATCACTTTGTGTTTAACCACAAGACTGAATGACCGCCAGGATGAAATTAAGACAGCTCTTAAGTTTTGTTTGAGTCAGAGTAATGCAGTACAACTAGTAGAAGTAAGAGACTCCACTGTCTCTTTGCTTTGCATCTCTAACTGTGGTCTTCTTGTTTCCTTCTTCAGCTGACCTGAACAATGTTCGATTCTCGGCCTACCGGACAGCCATGAAGCTCAGACGCCTGCAGAAGGCTCTCTGCTGTAAGTACTTCCTGTCTACAGCACTGTTTGGAGCACCATATTAATACTTGGTCGGGCCTCAATTTGATCTAAAAACGGCCTCAATTCTGCGTGGCATTGACTCCACAAGCTGTTGGAAACCAGTTTTAGACAAGTTTTGCTTTGTGACATGGTGGACCACAATGCATTAGCATTACAAGATGTTAATTGTGGCCACAAAGGCATATACATGGTCAGCAACAATACTCAGATAGATTGTGACATGAAAACAATGATTGATATTAAGGGGCCAAGGAAAGATTCCCCATGCTGCTGACACAGGGCAGATTTGGTCCAAGTTCTGACCCTACCATCTGCTGCCTCAGCAGACACTGAGATCCATCAGACCCAGCTACATTTTCCAGTCTTCAGCCTGTGCCCACTGCAGCCTCAGATTTCTTGGCTGACAGGAGTGGAACCTGACATGGTTTCTTGCTGTTGTATCCCGTCCACCTCTGCTCATCACAGTTATAAAGAGTGCTTATCTGAGTTACCATAGCCTTTCATTCTCCTCTGACCTCTCTCATCAACATTCCTAACAGGATATTCAAATCAAGTCAGTTTTATTTATATAGCACCAATTCACAACAGAAGTTATGTCAATGCACTATTCACATAGAGCAGGTCTAAACTGCACTCTTTGTAGTGTTATTTACAGCCAGCAGTTCCCACCATGAGCAAGCAGTAGGCGACAGTGGCAAGGAAAAACTTCCTTCCTTTGAAGTAAAACTTCCTTTAAGTAAAGGAAGTGAACTTTAGAGACTGTTGTGTATGAAAATCCCAGGAGATCAGCAGTTTCAGAAAACAATCATACCTTAGTCGAAGTCACTGAAATCACATTTTTCCCCATTCTGATATTTGATGTGACCATTAACTGAGGCTTCGTTGGCTTTGAGGCTTGTATCTTCATGGATAATTGCACGAATAAGCAGGGTACAGGAGTTCCTAATAAAGTGCTCTGGGAATGTGTGATGTACTTGTATATAACTCTCCTGTATGTGTGTCACATAGGGTTTTTGCTTCAAGCACACCCCTTTATCATCACAAGTGCTCCTCTCATTGTGTTCCAGCCCTCCTACACTCCTCCTTTGTTCTTCCATCTCCCTGTCTCCTTCTTCAAATCACTTCATTTGTTGTGCCGTTGTTCTTCATCATCTCCTCTTCTCTGCCTCTTTTTCCTTTTCTCCTCTCTGCTCTTACAGTCTGTATGCGTGTGTGTGTCCATATGTGTGTTTACTCATCCCTCTTGTCTTTCGCCGGTGGATCTGTAGAGAGTGTGACCGCCTACAAGCTGTTATGCATGTGTGATATGTTTTAAGGCGTATAGCTGGTTGCAGCCATACAGCACACAGCCACTATTTGTGTCAAGGTGTTCTAAAAATAAAAATGAGCAGAAGCTGAAACCAACACATTTTGTAGTTTTGCTTAAAATGAGATTTAGTTTCTGTTGATTGACTAATTATTGCAGCTCGACAGTCATTTAAGATGTAGAAACCTGGACTGCAGTATATTTATGACAAGAAGAAACTAAAATGTAAAAAGGATTTTTTAAAAAGAAGAATACAACAATGATAGTGACAATTTAACAAGAAAATGGACATGGCTCATTGAAAGTGTTTAATAATATATTCTATGCAAAAATAGAAGTTGCTGACTGCCTATATGTGTGAGAGACCACGTCATTGTTCTCCCTCTTGATTTAAGATCAACAATAGCTTAATTTACTAAGGGCAACAGAGCATGCAGTGATGGACAGTGCATTTTTGGAACATTGTGGAATGTGTTGTTAAGTGCAATTAAACCCTTTTTTTTATGTTTGAACAGTTTGAATTAAAAGTGACAGTATATAGTCTGTGCGCCTCTGTCATTGCTGTCCATTGTGACCATTGTGTGTGTTCTTGGAAGAGGATAAAGAAAACTGCTGGTGTGCCAAAAATAAAAGTTGGCAGTTTTGTGAGTCATAAAATTCACAGGACAGCAAACTTGCAAGACAGCATCTGAGAAGTTGCATCGGCAGATTGTAGATGGTATAATCAGACCTTGTTTCTGCAAATTACATTCAAAACATTTACTAGTAAAATAAATGTCCAGTTTGCAGCTTTCTGTCGATTAATTCTCTAAATTCAGATTCAGACATTAATTTGCCTTCAGTCCTGTAGTGGACTTGATGATTGATAAAGATGAATAATGTTACATTCTGTGGATCCCTGGAGTAAAGTCCTCTTCGTGCTATTGTCCTTGAGCGGCACTGCACTCAAGGACACTTAGAACATGAAGGGTTTGAACCCAGCCAGTCCTGTTGAAGGACAGTCTGAGCTCAGCAGTAGGGTGCACTGATGCCACAGATGCGTGTAAGAGCTAACCATCCTCCTCTGTCTTTGTGTCTGTAGTGGACCTGCTGAGCATGCCAGTGGTGTGCGAGGTGTTCGACCAGCACGGTCTGAAGCAGAACGAGCAGCTGTTGGACATCTCGCAGCTCGTCACTTGTCTCACCAGCCTGTACCAGCGGCTGGAGCAGAGCCACTCCCACCTCGTCAATGTCCCGCTGTGCGTCGACATGTGCCTCAACTGGCTGCTCAATGTCTACGACACGTACGTACAACATGCTCTGCACACACACACACACACACACAGAAGAGTTTCTATTATTTCAGTGATATTTAACATATTCTAACATGTTGTTTTGGGTGGTAGTGGTCGCACCGGAAAGATCCGGACTCTGTCATTCAAAACTGGAATCATATCACTCTGCAAGGCTCACCTGGAGGATAAATACAGATGTAAGTTTGTCATTCAGTCATTCAGGTTAATTGTCTTATGTTCAAGGCCATCATTTCTTTTTTGTTTGAAAACTATTAGTTATTTGTTCTTGGGCAGAAAATGAGTTACTATACACAGTAATGCATCATTATTAATGATGTATCTGTCACAGGAGACATTTTACTGTCTTCTTCCAGTGCAGATCTGTAGTGCAAATGAGATGAAATAGCTGCTCTCCTGGAGAGTTAACATATGTCAAGATATCAGTGTGGGGTATTTACATAGAAAACAATATGCACTATGTCTGTGGACAGGGCAGCAACTGAATCCAAGAGACAAATCACACTGGTGCCATTTTTTTCATTCAACCCAGTAAATTTAACCAAAAATGCAACAATGTGGCAGGTCTCCTTCCACTCCCTTGCTATAGCCCTGTCCACCTTTAGAACATCTGTACTTCTCCTTAATTCACCATCTGCCTTTTCTCTCCTCTTTATCTATTTTCTCTCCATGTGTTCCTCCTCGCTCTCCCTTTCCCTTCCTTTGTCTATTTTGTCCTGTCCTATCTCCTCTTGTTTGCCATTTTTCCCTTTGCCTCCCACCTCCACTTCTATCTTTCTCCCTCTCTCCTTCTCCTCCTCATCTTTCCCTCCTGCAGTTTTGTTCAGACAGGTTGCCAGTGCCACTGGTTTCTGCGACCAGCGTCGCCTGGGCCTCCTCCTCCACGACTCCATCCAGATCCCCCGGCAGCTCGGTGAGGTCGCCTCCTTTGGCGGCTCCAACATCGAGCCCTCCGTCCGCAGCTGCTTTCAGTTTGTACGTCACACACTCTCAAACACACATTCAGTCAGATCTAACTGTTTCAGTTTGCGTGAGCAATTTAGTTTGACTTTCTACAGAGTCATGGACAGTAATAATGAATGTACACACTAATAATAGTAGCAACAGGACTGCATTTGCACGGATGTCTATTTGTACTAATGCCTAAGGCCCCCTAGATGAAGGCCACATATTCCCACAGCCCCACCAAGCATCCAAGTGTTTGTTTACTTCAGGCTAAATTAGGTGTATTTATAGAAAGAAACTGGATTGTCACAAAGAGCTACACTGAAAATAAAGGGCAGGACATTGATAAAACCAAGTGTAAGAAAAACAAGAGGGAGAGCAAGTGAATCACAGTAAATATGGTCAGTGGGGGAGAGTGTGTGATTATGGTGGGTGAGAGTGAATGACTGTAGGGATCTTCAGTGATGAGTGTGTGAATGTACATTTTATGAGAATATTTCAAAAATAGGAAAGGATGAACACAATATGTATACCTGCACATGGGTTTTAAAATGATAATAATAGCATGTGACAGTTTGACGTTTTTCTCTTAAATGTATCCTCAAAGTGAAACTATTGTCGTATGTTGTGAAAAGGCAAAAGTACAGAAACTGAGCATTCTCTAAATCCCTCCCCCAAACATCGATCATCCAATCATGCTTAGATCTATCAAGCATTATGCATGGGGCTTCAGTAAGAGAGAAAACTAGCATATAGAGAACAAATTAACAACTTATTTTTGCTTGAGCACACCCCCTGCAATAATATAAAACATGTAATCAGTGTAATCCAGTCTGACAGAGAAGTAGTGTTTCTTCTGCTACTGACATTGTTACCTAGTTGCTCTGCTTTAATTAACACTTAAGACTGGGACCAATCAATTCATAATATAATGAAGCGATATTTAGTGATAATTTAGTTTTGTTTTTCAGATATAGTCATTTTTGAAGTCGAATAGCCAACCATTTTGCGTATGAGGTGAGTTGAAGACGTAATTCCTCAAAGCAGCTGACAAATACATTAAGATGAATTACTCTTTTTTTAAGAAAAGAGTCAGCGATTTCCTAAAACAGCTGTGTCACTGTAGTTTTGAACAAACAGGGGAAAATAGTGCATTTGTTGAGGATGATTTTGGTGGAGGATTAATGCTCTAGTGAGTATTTGGGGCAGCAGGATGGTGTAAGTGGGACTGAGTCAAACTAAAACTACAATGTCTATGTTTGTGGTTCATGGTAATGAAAGAACAGGTCACCCAGTGCAATAAAGTGGCTCAGAGTTGTATATGTTTTAGTAGTTTTTAGATACCAATGGAACACTATGACACAGAGGAATAAGATGTATCAGACTTTGATTCTCACTCAATATTTGCTAATCGGATGCGGCAGTAGTATTATGACAAATGTTAAAATCAAATGTAACTTTTTTATTGTCGTACTGTGCTCCCTGTCCCTTTGTTTCCCCAGGCCAACAACAAACCAGAGCTAGAGGCAGCCATGTTCCTGGACTGGATGCGCCTAGAGCCCCAGTCCATGGTATGGTTACCCGTCTTGCACCGCGTGGCCGCTGCTGAGACCGCCAAGCACCAGGCCAAGTGTAACATCTGCAAGGAGTGTCCCATCATAGGATTCAGGTCAGTAAAGTCACACCATCACAGCACAACCACTTTTCATTTTACAATAACAAATATATCTCAGAGAGTTCACTATTTTTAGTTGGGCTTTATGGGTGAATGTTCCAGACTGAATCCACCTTCTGAGCAGCACATCATAATGTCCAACATGAGCAGATATTGGACTCATTTCACTGTAGACCATTATGTTCTTCATAAAGAAAACATACAACTCATTTTCAACTAAGACCAAATTGGCAGGCTCCCTTGCTGGCTCCACAAAGCTATTCTCTTTATCAAGACTTCCAGCAACCAGATGGTTTAGTTTTTAGTTTTTTATTTATTGTTTGGAAGTATTTTGGATTTAGGGTGAGTGATTTTAAGAAGAAATCAGATGCAAAGAGTGACAAAGACCGAAAAGCAACACAACTAACCTGTTCAACCACCTGAAAAAAAAACATAAACTGCAGTGGGGTGAATGTATGAAGGCCAAGAGGAATACATTTTAATGTAATTCTGGGTAAAAAGTTTTGGTACAATTTTATGCACTGTGAAAAAGGACCAGTCTTAAGTGTAGATGTGAAAGTCGTGCTCTGTTTATTTAACACGAAAGAGCAGTAAAAATATTTTGTCCATAAAATCAATGAATAATTGTGTAAAATAATCTTGATTATCATTTTCATTGATAATCGTGTAGCCCTATTTTCTGCTCATATTGGGCCTTATGCAAGAACCACTCATATGAACATGTTTGTTGTGTCATGTATGAGTGATTTAGGAAGTCATATACAGATATTACACACATCAAAAGTATTTAAATCTTTGGTCTTTAATCAATAGCAGTGGTTCTAGATTACACTTCTTCTGTGGGTTTAATGACACAGGTGGAGAGAAAGCTAATGTCAGTGTCATTTCAGAAAAATATTAGCTGCCATTATTAAAGTGACACACCTTGTCAAGCCACAGACTGCTAATTGATGTAATTACTGTTAGGAGGAGTAAAGCTTATCATCTTGTGGAGACAGATGCATTTACACCTTTTCAGCATCTGGCCAGAAGGCATCTCAGATTTCCCCCACTGGTGGTTTGACCAATCAGATTTCAGTCTTTCTTGAATGCCTTGGATGTATTTACACTCAGCCTTTTTGAAGTTGAACAGCTGTCCGATCAATGTAACTGATGCTGCAGCCCATGTTTACAACAAACCAAACCGAATACAGCATGAAATACAACAGATACAGTTTGTCAGTCTCTTGGTCCACCATTTCAGTTCAGACTAAAATATCTCCAGCACCTAGTCAATGAATATTATTGAAATTTTGTACAGACTTAGAGTTAATCCATAGTTGTCCAGTACTTTGGTTTATGACCAAATACAAAACTAATGACATTCCTGTCATCTGCTGTATTTGTGTCTAATGCAAATTAACATTAAACAGATAAACAAAAATGTTGAACATTGTAAACAATGTACCTGCTTAACGTTAGCATTGTCATTGTGAGCTTGTGAATATTTAGCTCAAAACACTGCTGCTCCACACAAAGTGGAGGCAGTTGTTTTTGGACCCTTAATACTACTACTACAGAAAAAAGTAGGAAAGGTTTAGGAGAAGAATAGAAAGTTATTCCTGCATGAGGCCCATTGCAAGCTTGTACAAACATGTTGTTTGTTACTATTCCAGTTTCATTCCATCTGCCATCACATCTTTAAATAATCTCAGTAGAAGGTAGTGGTGTTTGTTTGTTGTGGTGTTTTTTTGTTTTTCTTTTGCATAAATGTGTGTTTCTGTGTTGAATGTTATTTGTTAAATGTGCGTACAGACTGTGAAAACTAATTTTCCCCTGGGGACAATAAAGTATGAATCTGAATCTGTATCTGAATCCAAAAACACATTAACTTCACACATTCCATCAGTGAGATTGCTCTCTGTCACCAGACTTGAGCTCAAGCTGTGAAGAGGCTTGTGAACCTATTTGTTGCCTTAATCTAATTCAGCAGCAGTAGCAGGGCAGTAAAACAGCCCACTTGTTCATATGAATGATTGATGATATGATCATGATGACAGAACTGCAGTCATTTTTGTAACTGCAGCCCTTAAAATACAGATGGAACCAAAGAGGCTTTTTTTGTCAACTAAAGGTTGGGACCTATAAAAGGTGGTGTCTCTCCTCTATTGTTGAGGGGCCCCTTCATGACAAGACCAGTGATACATTTTAATCAGAGTCCCATTGCCAGAGAATACATTTCTTATTTAGGTACTAGGCTGAAAGAACTTTAACTGCTTCAACCCTGGAGAAAACAAAACTGTAAATTTCCCTCTTTTGTTGACACTCAACCGTTCTTTTCTGCCTCTCCCCTTTCCTCCCTTTTTTCTCTTTACTCTCTTTCTTCTACTGTCTTTTATTTACATTTACTCCTCCCATTTTTGCTCTCTCCTTCTCCTTATGTCTTTCTCTCTTTACTTTCTTGACCCACCTCCCTCTTTTTGTCTTTCTTTCTCCAGATATCGGAGTCTGAAACACTTCAACTACGACATTTGCCAAAGCTGCTTCTTCTCTGGTCGCGTTGCCAAGGGACACAAGATGCAGTACCCCATGGTTGAGTACTGCACTCCGGTATGAACCAACATGTTAATGAAATGTACATGAAAACAGTGAACACTCACAATTCCACAGTAGCCTCAGTGCTGTGGAGTATTTTCGCAGCCCATTGTTTTTTATAGCTCAAAGCTACTGTTTTGGTTCACTCATACTGTTCTTACATACTACCTCCTGAGCACCAAACAGCAGACACAGTTAGAGACTAGCTGGTGAACATATTGAGGCATTTAGCAGCTATAGAGGAGTTGGTTGAGAGGAAAACAGAGGTTAAAAAAAAACATGTTGGCTACAACAACTTGATATGACAATAATATGTTAGTGCTTATAGTGGGTTCTGCTGCCCCCAGGTGGCCAAAAAATAATTACTGCAGATTTAAATTCCTGGACTATCACAGAATTTATAACTAAATATGGCTGCCAGGGAAAGTCAGGAGAATACATAGATATTTTACAAATGACTGTTGAAATGAAAACACCAAAAACACCTCCTTTTTAAAGTGTGTATTCTTAAGCCCCAGAACCAGGGCTAAAGTGGACACTGAAGCCCTCATAAACCTGTTTCCTCTTTGTTGTAACTGTAATGACACACTTGGACCTGACAATGAGGGCATTGACTTCACTTCTTTGGATGTGTGAATAAAGTCAAAAGGGCCTGAAATAAATGAGTGGCATGCTCTTAACGGTGTGTTTGTGCCCCACTCCTGTATAGTGAACAAAGCCACCTTTGTGCCCTGTCTCTCTCCAGACTACATCAGGGGAGGATGTCAGGGACTTTGCCAAGGTGCTGAAGAACAAGTTCAGGACCAAGCGCTACTTTGCGAAACATCCACGCATGGGATACCTGCCTGTCCAGACAATCCTGGAGGGAGACAACATGGAGACGTGAGTCTCTCTCTCTAACATACACACACACACAAACAGGACAAGAAACTAGGTTTTATTACAAACTGACAGACACTTTCTTTGATGTGACCTAGAACAACACACTCTCAAAATCAAACACACTCACAGGTCTCTGACTCACTTAAACCAATGCATACACACAAAGCAAAACATGCATGCAATGTGGTTTAACCATAGTTTGATAACAGCAATTTGGCTGTGATAGTGTTTGTGCAGTGTTCTGTGTGTTTTCATGTGTCTTGAAATATGTGTTCCATATCAGTTGATTGTGTGTTTGTGTGTGTGTGATGCTTATTTTTGAAAGATGTGAGAAAACATAGTTTGACACTTGAAATCAAAGGTTCAGGAGGAAAAGTTTGAAAAGAGTTAGTAAAATAAATTCATTCATGATTCAGAATCACAATAGTCGAATTGACCAATACTGACATATGAGAGCAAAGGAAACTTTTCTTTATTACATTACAACACTTTTCAATAAGGATTCCCCTGTATTTTAAATATTTATGACCAAAGTATATACAACAGATGTTCCAGGTGAAAAATTAACTTGTCAATGCTAAAGGCATAGTCATGGGGATGGATTTCAGCACCCCAAAAACTCACAAATAACATTTTATTTTTAGTTTTTTTGTTGTTGTTTTTTTAATGCCATAAAAAAACTACAATGTGTGATAACTACAATTTGTGCAAGACTATTTCTTGGCCGGAGTCCCCTTCAGTTGCTTGGCAACTGCTCAGAGCCTAAAAATAGTCCCAACAATAGTCTTGGTAAGAAAGTGAGTAAGCACATTTCTCAAAATGTCAGACTATTCCTTTAAAATGTAACACCAGCAGGGATGATGAATATGCTCTTCTTTGTCATACATGATAGTTGGAGTGTTGGTCAGGCAAAAAAAAAAAGAAAACTGAAGATGTCACCTTTGGATGTGGGAAATTATAAGGCATTTTCCACTATTCTCTGACATTTTAGGGAAAATCAGATGCTTCCAATTTCAGTATCTCAAAATCCCTCTGTGAAACAACTCAACCTTCCCTGGAACAAACATCATAACATAAATTGTAGCTGGCTATGTCATGTCTGTGTTCTCTGTTGGGCTAAGTATGAGACATTTTAGACACAAAATTATCCCTATATATACATTATTATCCTCATTTCTTAAAGGAGCTATTTGTAAGTTTTTTTCTCAGCAGAGTCATGTTGTGCTGCTTTAAAGAAAAATATACTCACTTGTTAGTGCATGCACACATTAAAGTGGTATATCTCACGTCATGTGAGTGTTTTGTCATATTTGAAATGGTCTGTTGTCCTGCTTGTTTTACTAATGACATTTAAATTGTTTTATAGAACCAGGCAGGACAATCAGTGATAAATTCATGATGACAGTTGTTTGTTGTGTGTGTGTGTGAGACTGCCCATGCATGTGCCTGTGCAGTAGAGTCATATTTTATCACACTGTCTTCAGTATACGCTCACCTCCCTGCCCCACGTCTGCCTCTGCTGCCTTCCATACTACAACTCCGACCATGCCTTGCTGTGCAGTGTCCTCCCACTTCCTGTGTCATCATCTCACGTTTTTTTGTCTTGCAGTCCTGTCACTCTGATCAACTTCTGGCCCGTAGACCATGCGTGAGTACCTGGCTCGCACATGCACGCGCACAGACATACATACTCACTCACTCACACACACACACACACACACACAACACACAACACACACATTTAGTCACATTTGTGGAGACATTCTTGTACATCTATCTTTGTGGGGATGTTCCTGTACACCTATCTTTGTGGGGGCCGGCCATAATGCTTTTTCTAGCCCCTTACCCTAACCTTAACTCTAACCTAAACCTAATTCTAACTGTAACATTAAAATCAAGTCTTAACCCTTGGGCAGCCATCTTGAGGGACCCGACATATTGATCCCCACTTAGGTGTCAGACCCCACAAGTATAGTGGGCTTCCAGTTTTTGGACCCCATGAATGTTGTAAAACACCTCCACCCTCACACACACTGAATCTGTTCACTTACTTTCTGTCAGTCTCGTGTTCAAATATTCTTTCCCTCAAACACACACGCACACGTACACAATTGTATTCTTTTAATCACAAATTATTTTTCTCTGTCTCTCTCTCTCTCACACACACACACACACTCACACCTCTACCCATTTCACACTCATTGTGTAGTGTCATTCTGTTTATAGTCGTGGTGGGTTTGCCTCTCACAGTTTCTTGCTTGCCAGACCTATGATTTAGGATGAGTCACTCCTGTCAGTCATTTTCTGAAGTGATTTTGAGCTGAAATTAACCTGTTCAAGTGAAGAATGCAGCAGTACAAGACTCACAAATGGGCACTTACTCTGATTTTGTGGTAAACGCAGGTCACGTTAGTAGTTAAAACACAATTTTATTGTGGAAACTGCTGTATTTCATTAACTGTGAACTGTTATTCCCACATATTGATTATTAATGTGGCCAACAAGTCCTGCATCTAAAATTTTACTCAAGTAAAACTACAAATAATAGTAGTCAAATGTATTTGAAGTATCAAAAGTGATAGTATTCTATTATTACCAATGCACTAACTTGTAAGAAGCATTTTAATTTTGTAAAGGTGGAGCTATATTTTAACAATTTTATGTACTGTTGGGTAATTTAATCCAACAATACATACATTTTTATAGACTAAACATATTTTACTTGAAAAATCATAATTTTAAAAGTAACTTTAGCTGTGAAAGAAATGTTGTGAAGCGTTTTCTGCGTTTCCTGAATTTTCCCTTATCCATCCACCTTTACATTGACACAGAAACTCCACTCCATTTAGCCTCTTAACAGCTAAAACCACCAAATGTCAAGGTGCCCCAGTAAAGGGAAGTTTTCAGGATTTTAAAGAGTCACATTCTAATTTCTTAAGGACTAAAACACGGTAGGAAAAGTTGTTGGAACCCTCAAGAGTCTCCTGGTTAATGATGTCAAAGTACTCATCTTTCCCTCAGCAGACGAGGTGTAAGATCTTAGATGTTACATTTCTTTTGAAGTGAAGGCAAATGTATTCCAAGCCGAGAGTGGGGGGTACAAGCAAGGATCTTATTTACAAAGCATTTCACACTGTCACACATCTGTGCCCTGTACTGTCGCTCCGTTCATGGCTGTCCTGTGGATTTATGTGGCTTGTGTGTGTGGGCGCTGGGATTAATGAGTCCCTCCTAGTCGCATTCATGAGCCCCATCTCTCTTTTTTCTATCTGTCTGTCTCTCTCTGTCTCACAGGCCTGGATCATCCCCTCAGCTCTCACACGACGACACACACACTCGGATTGAGCACTACGCCAACCGGTAACACATTATCTGTATTTAGCAGGGACTCCTCACAGTGTTGCGAACAGGACGCAGGGATGCAACCTTCTTTGTGCTTTACTTTTATTTTTCCTGCCGCTGTCCTCGGCCCTACGAGCGTCACAGATAATGGCTCCTCCAGAGATCCCTCCCAGACACCAGAAACATTGTGATTGATGTGATTTGGAATAATGACTTTGGAGAAAATGATAAAACACATTTCCTGCACTTAGATGTCTGTCTTCTCCCCCACTGTGCTCATGCTACCCTTAACTCACAGGGGATCAGTTGCCCTAATTCTTTGTTGACGCAGTTCTGGGGAACTTTCAGTCAACATTCTCATGATCATTACATTCAGGATATTTCAAAGTTAATCATTAAAGAACTTTCCTTTGTTTTAAATCTGTTAGTCACTAATCAGAGGTGTTTTTACCTCTGAACAAGTCTGATTATTCTCACTTATTGAAAATTCCCACCCACCAGGATTTGAAACAGATGTTAAAATCAGCCGAATAGGTTTGTCAGTGACAGATGGACATGAAGCAATATGTTTTCCTTATCCTGTTCGCAACTGAGTGAGTCTGTTTCAATTTTTAGGCAAGCAGTCTTATTAAATGCTAATACTGATGATGTGAACTTACTTTTCAGGCATGCGTCATATACAGTCAGTCCAAAGTATATTTGTTTTTACTCATGTAGTTGGCATATGGTTTTAATATAGAGGCAGATTTATGTCAGTATCTTTGACATTACACTGAAGATGAGTTATAGATGCAGCCGTAAACTGTGTGTTTGAGGTAAATGAGTTGTCAACAACCACAACTGAAAATACACAGTAGCTGTAGCCTTCAGTTAGTTAAAACTAATGCAGTGTAATACAACAGCCCTGCAGTAAATCCTGCCTTCCTTCATTCACATACTGTGAATAAAACGTAAATTAAGACACATTATGAGAGAGATTAACGCTAACTGAAGTTGATGGCTAGACAATAAACATCACTGAAGTACATTTGGTCAAAATTTAACTATTTGACTTTCCTGTTCCTTTTAGATCCTGCAGGTCAATATTCCAGATATTTCTGACTGTATATGTCAGTGCTTTGAATGACATTTATGCACGATTGTTGATTATTATTACATGGGATGGGATACCTTGACAAACTACCATCTTTTTATGACCAGGCATTTGCCATTGTATGTAAAAGTTTCTGTCTTTCCTATATACATAAAATCACTACAGCACTTTTCACATAGAGAAAAATAGCACAGCTAACTTACACCAGCAGCACTATTGGTTTCAAACGCTGAGTGGGCTAAAATGATTTTTCAGGTAATAATGAAGATGAAGAATGGTGTAAAGGCTGAACTAAAATGTCAAGATATCCCTTTGCATAGTAAAGTAGAAACTGAATCTGTACACATGATAAAGTGATGTATTGACTTTTTGGTGAATAAGCATTCTGCAGAAAGAGTCCAGTATATGCATATGCTAATGTTAATGTTGCTTGTACCATCCAGTGCGCTAGCATGTGCGCTCGAAAGCCTCATCAGTACTGGACTCAGAGGAGAGAAAAGCCATCAATACTGTTGTGCTACCACAATGAGAAAATCAGAGCTTATTCACCAAAATATTTCAGTGTTCCTTCAGTTGGCAGTGTTCCTAACTGCTCCCACATACCCACCGCTGAGGGACAAGAAGCAGTCAAATCAATTACTTAATGAGTCAATCAAATAGTCGATCGATCGGTCATTGAATCAGTCAGTCGGGCACTGTTGGCATGCCTCAGTGGAGTCAGTGTGAGGTTTGAGCCACAGGCCGAGTGTTTGATCCCTGCCAGAGAGTGTTTGACACCACTCATTGTTGCCCCAGGCAAACACACACATATATATATACATATATATATATATATATATATATATATATATACACATGCCAACACATGCCGATAGATACACATGCTGAGTCACACTCCCCCCCTCTAGCCCTGTGCTCTTAGCCTCTGTCACGTCCAGATCCAGCAGATTCCAGATACCATCCAGCAGATTAAAGGAAGGTGGTAGGACGAAGAAGTAAGATAATTAAGCTTTGAGTAGGCTGATGGCTCCCAGACCACAAGGTTATCTCTTGTTTCTGCAACATGCAGTAGCTTAGAAGTACAAATGCACCAGCTTGGGCAGATGCCAGTCTGTCACAGTCCATCTGCTTAAATGCTTCCTGCCAAGCACAGAGCATTTTCTTTTGTATTTGAGCGCTGATAAAGCCCCAAAATCTCTTGACTTTTCATGCGGACACTCAAACCACCAGGAAACTGATCTAGTGGAGATAGCAGAAGGGCAATTTAAACCTTTGGCTCTTTGCTCACAAGTGTTTTATCACAATAGATCTGTTGAAGAAGCACAGTCAGGTGGTTTGTTTACAAGGTTCGTCTTAATAGCCAGAGGCTGGTTTCTGTAAAAAATAATAGCATGTTGTTTTTTTCCTTTAAAGTATTGTTTCAACCACATTTCAAAAACATATTTTCTTACTTACTTCTTAGGGTATCTAGGAATGTAGAGAGTTGTTCACTTATCCAGGTTTTAAGATATTGGTGTTGGATTTATGACTATTTCATTACAATTGGAGATTAATGGAATTTTGTCTGTGGTGCTAAAATATTGTATTAAATGAATAATAATATTGGAATATGTTTAGAAATGTGTCTTTGTAGAATCAATGTCCTGGTTACTCTGGATATTTCACAGACCTCAGTTTGAACAGTTATCATTGGAGCCACTTTCTACCAGAGAAATCCATATGAACGCTATTGGCAGTGGGGCACTTGATGTATCCTAATTAACAGAGACATTATTGAGGCATGAAATTACATTCACAACAGATATCTCAGAGATGGACATCTCAAAACCTGGACCTGCCGCAAAACCAAAATATCTGCACGACCACATACCACAGGAGATACATTTGAATTTTTTATTATTTAGACTGGTAGCACAGGAAAACAACCAGCATGGTTCACTACCAGTGATGAAAAAAGACACAAATTAAAATGTAAAAACAACCTCTTCATGGCTGATGGATTTTTAACTCAGGAGCATTCATGCATTATTGAAAGATGGTTACCACCACTTCTAGCCTTGTAGTCACACCAGATAAATAACTTAAATGAACTCTTTTTATTGTGTTACATGTGTAATAATGCCTTACCAAGTTAAATTAGACATAGACAAATGGCTTTTTAATTAGCTGAATCAACTAAATTAATATTGGATGTAATTGCCAACAATGGTTGCTTTAGTTGCCATTTTGCAACAGTTTGTTTACCCTACTGTTGCATCTCCTGGCTCTAGCTCAAAAGTTAATGCACACATAATGAGTTGGTATCAATCTTCTTCTGTAGAATAAAAAAAACCCTGTTATTATTTTTAAGAAACCAGTGTCTGTCCATTTAGCCAGTGACTACTGTAATTTATTTACAAAGGCAGTTACAGTAAGTCAAATTAATTTGAAAATCACTTAGCACAGTTGTGGTGCATCAGTTGTAAAGAGGCAAGGCAGCAGCATATAGAGAAACATATGTCAAATACAGAGGAGCTCCAACAGAACCAAAAAACACCATTTTGCACTTCACCAAACCCTCCATTGTTGTTGTTGCTGTTGGCTTACAATAAGTGTAATTGGAGACACCAGGCTTCAATTTCCTCCCTTCATAAAACTAGAAACATCTTCTACCATTCATTCTGTGAAAACCAGTCTTCTATAGAGGTGGAATTCACCAAGTTAGATAACCTATCACAGGAAACATGAAACCCAGAGCTGGTTTTGATAGATTGTCCTCTAAGCTGAGTGTTTTCATATCACACTGCACATCATTTAACACCCTGAAAGCCCCCCATCATGGCCGTAAGATATTTCCCTCTAGAATCTACTAATTGCTCAGCCTTTTGATTTTGGGACTGACTGCTCTGTTTCTTCCCCCTCCGCAGGTTAGCAGAAATGGAGAATCGTAATGGCTCTTATCTGAATGACAGTATCTCACCCAATGAGAGCATGTGAGAACCGCTTTTTGTTTGTTTGGTTTTGCCAACCTCCTCACTCACTGATTGGCTCGCTGTGTATGAACTGGCTCTGTCTTCTTTGTTTCCATTGGCTGGTTGTGATATATGTCAGTGACTATGTTTACATGTGCAGTGTCTAGGATACAAATTCTGATTTAATACTTGTTTACGTTATTGTGTCCTACACAAATACAGTGACTTCAGAGAGTATTCACTATTTACACAATCTTTCCCTTCACTTTTTGCACACTTTGTGTTGTAGACTTAATTTTAAATGGATAAAAATAGCATTTTTGCCCATCAACTACAATCAATAATGACAAAACAGCTTCAGGTCCTCTTGAGTAAGTCTCTCCAAGCTCTGCACACCTAGATTTGAGCAGTTTATCCCATTCCTCCTGGTAGATCCTCTCAAGTTCTGTCAGCTTGTAGGTTCTGTGAGCTGCCATCTTCAGGTCTCTCCACAGATGTTCTACAGGGTTTAAGTCTGGGCTTTGGCTGGACCACTCGTGCCACTCTAGCATTGTCTTGGCTGTATGATTTGGGTCATGGTCATCAGTATAGTCACGCCAGTCTCAGGTCATGTGCATTGGGAAGCAGGTTTTCTTCATCGACCTCTTTGGATTTGGCTGCATTTATCCTTCCCTTAATTCTGACCATTCTACTGGCCCATGCTGCTGAGAAGCACTCCCTTACCATGATGCTGCTACCACCATGCTTCGCTGTAGCTGTGGTATTAGCCAGGTGATGAGCAGCCTGCTGTTCACCACAGACAGTGCTTGTAGTTCTGCACAAAGAGTTACATTTTTGCCTTTAGTCCTTTAGATGCTATTTGGCAAATTTTAATATGCCTTTTACTCAAAGTGGCTTCCATCTAGCCACTCTACCATTAAGGCCTGATTGATGGAGTGCTGCAAAGATGGTTGCTCTCTGATCTCTACTGAGCACTTCTGAAGCTCTGGTAGAGTGACCATTGGGGTATAGGTTACCTCCCTGACCAAGGCGGTACTTACCCAGGCCAAATCTCCAATTCTTGGAAGAGTCCTTGTGGTTTCAAACTCCTTCCATTTCACAATTATTGAGGCCACTGTGCTCCTGGGAAAACTCAAAGCTTTAGAAATGGTTTTTTAAGAGTTTTCCTTAGACATTATGTCTCTGTGTTTTTTGCTGACATGCAGTGTGAATTGCACAATCTCACATATGCAGGTGTTTGCCTTTCTACAGTATGTCCAGACAGTTCAGTTTGCCACAGAGTGACCCCAGTCAAGTTGTAGACACCTCTAAGGGATAATTAAAGAGAATGCACCTGAACACAATTCGTAGTGCCACAGCAAAGGGTCTAAATAATTTTGAAAATAAGAGATTTTCTAAAAACATTTTCACTTTGTCAGAAAAGGTTATTAAGTGTTGGTTGATGGGCAAGATGGCAGCTTTATCCACTTAAAATTGAATCTACATCACGATAAAGTGTGCAGAAAGTGAAGGGATCTGAATGCTCTCTGAAGTCACTGTATATCCCTGTATACCTGAGCAGAATATACCTGACAATAACAGGGAACATCAGTACATCACATATGTTGTATTTAACAGTCCTTGGGGACAAGTGGTTATTATTGGGATATAAAATTAAAGTGCAACTGATTTACAGTGACAATAAGCATAGTGTTTATGTACGTATGTACAGTAGGTACATTATTTTGTATGCACATACTGTATGTTTGTTATCCGTTTAAAGTCATAACTATGACCAGTAGTTTCTCAAGAAATGATGTTGTTTCAAAAAGGACCTTTTGCATGGTACAGAGAGAGGAACAGAAAAAGTCACAAATTGACAGCTTTTTTATCTATTAAAGCTGATCAAGATTTAAATCATACATTCTGATCCACATATGTAATTATTAATATATTACATACTTTCAACCAGCCATAAAGAATCATTGTTTTAGTCTTCATCCCAGACATCATCCCACAGATTCACACAGAAAATAGTCTCACAAAATTTTATGCGTGTGTGAGATTACGATCAAGTTTAACGTTTTCTCAAGTGTAACAGATAAACATGTAGTTAAAATTATGAAGTTAAGAAAGACTTCATTGTACTAAACAACATTACAACATAACTTGCAAAATGCAGCTTGGTTGATTAAGCAGGAAGCGTCTAGCAACCAGAGTTAAGAGAGCCACACACTTTTTTCATAATGAGTTTTACTTTCATGTCGGCAGTCATCTTGAAGGGAATTTGTTGTTTTCAAACAGCGCATATCTGCCTCTCCTTAAGTATTCAGAATGGCAGATTGGCTGAGCTGAGAGCAATGCAGTGCACGCAGCAGCATCTAAATAGCTGTCCTAATTAAAATCCTCCCAAACACCACGGGCCGCGTGTGTGATTGCTCAGAGTTGGCAGAGCATGGCCAATTGAATTGCTCCAAAATTCACCAGCGTTAAGGACGAACGTGTTATAAAGACGACAGCCCTGGCCCTCTCTCTGTCCCCGCTGTGTTTTAGATTTTCCCTCTATGGTGCAGTTCTGTTCCACTGCTGCTGTGTCATTCACTTGCTGATTTTCTTTTTCTCCATTTTTCTCTGTGTGTGCGTGTGCATGCATACATGCACCGTGTGTCTTTGATGGTGTGAATGTGTGAATATATCTGCCCATCATTGGGGGGTATGCTTTGTGTGTGTGTGTGTGTGTGTGGTGGGTGTGCGTGTGTGCATGTGTGTGTGTCTGCAGCGATGACGAGCACATGTTGATCCAGCACTACTGCCAGTCTCTGAACCAAGGCTCTCCTCTCAGCCAGCCCCGCAGCCCCGCCCAGATCCTCATCTCCATGGAAACAGAGGAGAAGGGAGAGCTGGAAAGGGTCCTCAATGACCTGGAGCAGGAGAACAGGTGAGCGAATGGACCCATCTTTCTATTTTTAACTTCTGTTGGCTGCCTCATTTTTTATTCCAAACAGTAACTTCAGTCAGGATCAGTTGTAAAAGTGTTTTACACCTAACTTCAGAGAAGGTTGTGCATTTCTTAATCTTTGTCATATACAATAGATAGGGGTCATCAGAGGACTTGGGTTCACACTTTCATATTGCACTTAGTAACTTGTGGTGTCATGATACCAAAATGATCACTTTAGTGTGCAGGCTAGTAATCCTGAGTTTGAGCTTCATCACCATGAAGTGCAGACTTATATCCATTAGAAAGGAGCCATTGTTTCATTGAGGCTTTTGTAACATGGAAGTGGGTGTGGTTTCAACGAAATCCAGTAAATGTAACCACACCTATCTTTCAGTTTCATATGACGAAAGCCTCAACAGCTACAGTAGCACAGAAAACAGTGCTTTTCAAAGATGACTGATGATCACAGTCACACAGACCTGAGGTAACTTATCTGTTGAGGCTTGGCGAAGCTTCTGTCGTCTCATTGAGACTTTGATCATACAGATGTGGGTGTGGTTTCATGTAAACTGGGTTGCTGCCTGCTGCATGCTGGCTCAGTGGGGGCCATTACAGTGCATAGCAATCATATTTCAATAATGTACAGAAAATGAAACAACTGGTGAGTAAAATCACAATGTTGCAAACAGACTAGGCATTTTTATCTTGTGGCCATCCACAATAATATTCTACCGTTATGGAGAGAGGGTAGATGGAACTTCCCAGCATGCTTTGAGACAAAGTGGTTAAGTTAGATTGTGTTTTAATAACTGAAGCTGTCACTTGGCACATGTCAATAGTATCACGGTTCTTTACATTGTTTCAGTGTTTGTGGTCGTTTTACAGCTACTTTTGTGAAGAATGCATGTCTTGCACATTAAATGAGTTTATGTGGGTGATTAATAACTCCCCAGTAATTAGTTTGGTATGTTTGTGTCAGCATAAAAAACAAAGTAGTGGATGCATTGATACATCAACCTCAGAGTTGACTTGTGCTGAAATTTAATGAGAAAATTCAGTATCAGTTTGTATATCTTGCCATTGTAATATTTGTGCTATATAGAATAATGTACTTGAATTTGGGTTCATACCTTTTACAGTGACAATTACAGGAAAATGATAAAAGGATAATGGAGGCATATGTAGAGAACACTTATGTTATTACTATAACTTCTGTTCCATGAAGGAGAGGAACAAGATACAACACATACCATATGGCATGCCTACATGCAAGCTGATGGCCAACACTTCATCATTCTGCCTGTCAAATGGTGGCAACTGAAAATCAGCTGTCTGTGGGTAGCCAGTTCACCAGCTGGAGCGTTTCAGCTTATTTTGAATTAAGTCATGTCAGTGCTAATGAAATAGTTTGCTGGGGAGTTAACTAGCTCTGAAAAAACTATAAATGGGGCATCCTGGCAGCTTAATGGTTATGGCACATACCACATACCAGCAACATCCATAGTTCAACTCCTGGCTGAGGGACCACGGTTACATGTCATAGGAGAAAATAGAGCTGGAGAAAAAACAATTTTAAGAGTTCAGATGTCTAAGGTGGAAGGTTAGTATAAGCTTTTCTATACGTTACTCAAATAAGGCCAATTGATGTTCTAAACCTATGGGTGTGAAGACACTATTGGCCACTCAAATCTTACCATTGTCACATGTTCTTACCTAATAACTGTCATGTGTATCTTGTCCTTTCATCTGCTTAATTCATCCTTGACTGAAACTGGATTTAGATAGTGTTGTCTGAGTTTATGTCTTAGTTTACATCCTCATCCATAAGACCTTGGTTACCCCAGCAACAGAGAGGAGAAGTATCTCCAGATGTCCACGATCAGTCTTAGTTTAGGCTAAACAGTAGACCATTGTAAAACTACTGTGGAGGTCTTTAGGACCTGAACTATTGGAGTGAGTAGGAGGCCTCAAAATAGTACAGCTCACTAGTAGTAAAAGGAATCCTTCACAGTTATGAGTAAAAACATTTCATATGGTGTTTTGTTTGTTTTCATTTTTGTTTTTCAAGTGGCTGAAATAGACAGTACAATACAGCAGTATCCATCCAACATTAGCCACCTTAAGCCACTGGTCATACCAGACCCATTTTGTTGAAACTTGGAAAATTGATCAAAACTAACTTCCCTCGTGCATGATGGATGACGTGTTTATTGTTGCTGCTGTTTCCTCTGCCGCCCTTCTCTACAGGAAGCTACAAGCCGAGTACGATCGTCTGAAGAAGGCCCATGACAGAAAGGGCCTGTCTCCACTGCCGTCACCCCCAGAGATGCTCCCGGTGTCGCCGCAGAGCGCGCGCGACGCTGAGCTCATCGCAGAGGCCAAGCTGCTGCGGCAACACAAAGGACGCCTGGAGGCCCGGATGCAGATTCTGGAGGACCACAACAAACAGCTGGAGTCCCAGTTGCACAGGCTGAGACAGCTGCTAGAGCAGGTACACAGCAACAGGAACACACACAGGATTCCCATGGGCCACTGCACAACTATAGCATTTTAAAATTGACTAATATAAGGCTACACATTTAGTTATTGAAAATGAACAGAGCCCTGGAAATCAGTGAAGACTTTTTTTCTGTAGCCTCAGCACTTGAACAAAATGTGTGTGTGTTTTGGTTCACACTGGTTCCCTTTGTTATAGCACATCATGCATCACTGTTTCTTAGTCCAACTGACAATGAGGCGCAAAGTCAAATGAGCAGAGCAAAGACTTTATAAATTGATGTCTGAAAAGGAAAATCATGTCAGACTCGAATCCCCTCCAAGTAGCGACAGCAATCCTGCATCCTCCATGGGGGGTCCCAGGATCACATCATGACCCACCTTGTGACTGATCTATTGATAGTCTTTAACCTTTATTATGAAGTCACATTAACTTGAGTCCAGGGTGGAAAAAAACCCAATGAAGATAAGTGGGCCAAAATTATCTTGAAAATGAGCACTGATTTACCACTGTTTGAAGTAACTTTATTGTTTCCAGAAGTCTGTTACATGAACGTCATTTCAGAGTAAATGTGAATGTGAGCAAGGCAGTGGTGACCCACAGCAGAGGACCCTGGATTAATTTAACATGTTGTGAAGTTCCCACCAGTGAACTTAAAGCTCAGGCTGATTCAGTTTCCTCCACATTGCCTGACTGACTGCCAGTAACAGAGGATTAGGCCGAGTCCTCAGTCCCGCAGACACACTTCACTGTTCGTGTGTGTGTGTGTGTGTGTGTGTCAGACGGACTCCAAGGTGAACGGCACAGCTCTGTCCTCTCCCTCCACCTCCTCTCAGCGCTCTGACTCCTCCCTCCCACTGCTCCGCGTGGCTGCCAGCCAGACTACTGATACAATGGGTAAGAACACACACACACACACACACACTCCCCCTCAAATTCTCTAATTTATATCCACCCTTTTGAAAGCAGAAATGTTATGTGTGTCATATAGAGACCAAGCCTTAAGACATTGTTCTACATCAGACTATGATACACTGTTTAAACGTACCGTATTTGTGTGTGTGCGCGCGTGCGTGTGCATGCATGCATGTTGTTCACATTTCCCAAACACATAAACAACGTGACTGTGCATTTTTTTAGGAAGCAGAATTCTGAAAATGGAAAAACTTAATTTCCTTCCCATTTCAGGTGATGATGAGCTCTCCAGCCCCTCCCAAGATGCATCTGGGCTGGAGGAAGTGATGGAACAGCTCAACAATTCCTTCCCTCATAGTCAGGGTACAGACAACCAATACTAACACCGTCTTGTCTTGTATGCAGGGTCCACTCTTTTCTGAAAAGCTGTTTAAAAACCAGATAAATCTTTGAAACAATAGATTTTCTTAAGATTGAAAAAAGAAGAAAAAGGAGCCAATAACTGGTTATTCAGCAAAGCATTCAACTTTGAAGAAATATGAACATAGGCAGCATCTACACCAATCAAATCTTCATCGGACATGGAGCAGTACTAACAAACAAAACATGAACAACAGGAGGCCAAACTTAAAAGCCATTGGCTACAGCCCAGGCCAAGCATTAAGAAAACAATAAACTAATCATCTGTCCTGTATGGATGGAATGTCGGAGGAACAAGCTCTGTGAGTTCCTCCACCATTGTTGTTGTGAACTGCTGACCTTATTTTCTGATACTGCCCCCACTGGTCATGTGCTGAATTGCATCTTGAACTACATACATTTTAGAAATCTGTTGGTTCGATATTCCAGAGGTATCAGATGAAATTAGGGACGTTTCCATCAAGTTTTTTGAACCCAGCCCCAATCCAATCCAACCTGATTCTGATTCTGATCCAGTACATACATTATATACTGACCTAAATATTGATTAAATATACTTTTGGAACATGCTGTAGACTAAGAAATGTTTCCACTAGAAAAAGGTGTAAAACTCTGGTTGTATAGTGTGTGAGTAGACACGGGCTTGCAGAGAGCGAACAAACAGCCAAGTTTAACTTTGTTCTGTCATCAAGTTACTCATTGAATTATCATTAACTAGTGACAGCTGTTGAATTTGCTGTTTGTCACTTTAACTGGAGAAAGCAGTGGTCAGCGCTGGCTGAAATCAGAAGCTCCTACCTGAATGTTTTCTACACTGCTACTCTTTACTAATAAGAGAAGAGATAGTGGATTTGTCACAGTGAACATTAGCTTAGAGAATCCATATATTCTGTCCATCAGAACAGAGTCGATCACTGGCGCAACCAAATCATTTTTCTCATCCTCACACTCTTCTTTCCGCTCAAATGCAGTAAATACTGTGCTGTGGTAAAGAGCCACATTGCAATATCAGACAAGTAAAGTAAAGTAAAGTACAAGACTCAGTAAAGTGTCATCAGAGCATTTCAGGCATCTTTCTTTCTCACTGATACAAGGCTGATTTCAACTCTCTTTCTTCCTGTCTTCTGTCTTTTCTTCCTTTCCTCCTTTTCTCCATGAGCCAGGAGGGAGAAGGGGACACCCATGAGAGGTTAGTGGCTCAACTATCACAACCCCCACCTTTTCCTTCCATTCCCCCACCTCTAAGATCTGTTTCCATTGCACGCACACCATGACTGCTGTCCTACCACCACAGATTTAGATTTCAGCTAGAACATGAAGTCTTGGTCTAATGGGTGGATTAATACACACAAAACGTTCAACACATGGACATGATGGCTGAGAGGAAGCATCATGGTACAGTGATGCAGTGGGGGAAAAGCAGATATCTGTCCTTCCTCCTGTTCCCTGTTTTTAATTTCCTTTCCCTCCTCTGTCCTCTGTCACACTATGCTCACTTTTTCACCCAGTAGGGAATAGAGTTCTCATGTGGAGCTGTGTAGCCTCTGGTGTGTGTGTGTGTGTATACATGTAGACACAGGATGAGACGATATGTTTATGGCACAGTTAAAGCTCACAGTGTGGGTTCACAGTCAGACTCACACTCAGTTTACTGTGATAAAAACATGCGTTCCATTATGCTTATGTGTTAACATTAAAGAACAATGTTTGTGTGTTGTAATATGGACGATGAGTGGAATGAATTTAATGTGTGGCTGTTTGTTTTTGTCAGTTTAATTTTGTCACCTCTGTGCTGCCTTGTGGATGTTTCTTTTTGAGGATTGATGAGTTCAGAGCTTACATCAAAATAATAACAGGATCTGCTTTCCAATACTATCATAGCTCAGCCTAGCATTACCTCAGGCTGTGGTTTCATTTTCATAGGTCTCATTTTCAGTGTTTATTTGTAATTTAATGTTATTACTACATTTGATGTCAACAAATATTCATTGTTGATAAAATTATCACTGGCTACTGTACTACTCTGAGGGGAAGTTGTCGTCACTCCCTGCTGTGCTGAGCTTAGTACGTTCTTGTGGGGAGAGACAAGGTCAGAGCCTAGACACTGAATATCAGCACTGTACCTGTTGTACACTGAGTGTGTGTGTGTGTGTGTGTGGGCTTGCTTTTATATCCCACTGGGGTCTCAAACTGGAATACACTTTAAACCAAAACTGATGTTTCTACAGGTAGAGACAGTTTTTTCTTAAGGATAACCTTAAAGGTTTAAGGGTTCAGGTTACATTTCTATTGCCATGTGTCAGTTTGTGCAAACCTACAGTTTGTAGCTGTAATTCAGTCTCTCTCTCTCTCTCTCTCTCTCTCTCTCTCTCTCTCTCTAGGTCCCAGTATTGGCAGTTTGTTCCACATGGCCGATGATCTGGGCCGTGCCATGGAGTCATTGGTCAGCGTGATGACAGACGAGCAGAGTGCCGAACAGCACGAGGCCCTGCCCTTCTGATCCTTCTCTCCCAACCTTCACACCCCTGCCTCCCCCCTCCTCCCTCCCTCTCCTCCCTCTCTACCTATAGCATGCTTTTCTAGTCAAAACAACTGGATTGGAAACACAGTTTACAAACAGAATATATAACGTCTATTTTTGTGAAGGATTGCCGTTCCAACAATGCGTAAAAAAAGAAAAACATAATAACTTGTAGATTTCAGTAGTTTCTTAAAACGTCCTGAAGTTGTTTTATTATTAACAGAGGCTGGTTTTTAAACTTCTATGCAACTGTATAAAACGGGGAGGGGGGCTGAAATGAGATACAAATCAGTGTGTTCAGTGTGGTCATATATTTGCCATCTCTTTGTAATTGGGGAAACAGCAAAAGCATTTCAGGCATTTGTATCAAAAAAGAATGATTGTAATCATAAGGGTGCTTTCTAAGAGGAAACTGTCTTTCAATAACAGCGTACACTACTGTCAAGGTAATGCAGGCATCCTGGTTCTTTACAGTACGTTGTCTATGAGACTGTGTGTGTGTGTGACTTTATGTATGAGTGCGTGTGTGTGTGTGTGTGTGGTGCCTAATTTCCACACTACATTACAGCTTTTTTTTCCCCTTTGGCTGATAAACCTCATGTTATATTTAAACTTAATTTTTGCATTCTTCTACTCATCCATCCATCCATCCATCCGTTATGAGCATCTCTATGGCAACAGGATTTATCCCTGTATTTGTTTGAACACAGTGTACTGTGTGCATAAGCAGATGTTGTAAAGGCCTGAGTCAGAACAGAGATAAGTCAACAAGGTCACTTCGGGGCACATACGGGGCTTTCACCGCCCCGCTAACTTTAAAGCAGGAGTCTTTGACCACTTGTAGCTCTCTGTAGCCATGTCTTCTCGAGTGGATCCCCGTTTTGTTTGGATCTTGTACACAAGGACACATCACTGTCCTGCAGATGGGTTCATGCTATTTCACTGATTGACAGTTGGTGGAAGTAACACGCCAAGTAATGTAGCAATGTGCCAACAAAGAAAGGGAGGAAGACGACTGCCAGCAAACAGATCTGAAAATAGGAGGTTTACTATTCTTTAAAAACCCAGCTCTGCAAATGTTCTATGAGGAAGGAAATGCTGAGAACTGAGCACTGGGGGTCAACAAAAATAAGCTTTTCAGAATAGGGTATGTAACTCAAGTAGTGATGAGGCAGCTTCTTCAGTCATGTGGTTGTCTATAAATAAAGTAAACCCTCTGGTCCATCAGTATTCTCTGTGGATGTCTAATAATCACCTTTGTAGTTGAATCCTCACCTTTTATGATCAAACTGATCATCAGTTGTGAAAGTGTGGATTTTTCAAAACTCAGTTCAGAAAGAACTTCTTTTTACAGACAAAAACATCCTTATTATTGCACTGGTACATAGAGAGTAAAGATTTCATTGAATTTGAAATCACTAATATAATGTCTAAATATATTTTTAGGGCCTGCTGAGTGCACACAGTACACTGTGTATTTACCTTTCTAAGTTGACAGCTTCGCCCTGTCAGAATCACTTTAAGAGGAACTTAGATGAATGTTATTTTAACTGAATCTGAGCATCACAGTGGTTGGCTAGTTGAGGCTGCTAGCTGAGCTTATTTTTGAGGAATAATGCATTTTGAACAAGATTACAATTTCAATAAAGAAATATTTGATTTCTAGGAAGCCCAGTAACATAAGCTCTACCTCGTATAAATTGTTAAAGTCTAGTTCTGAGGCAATTTCTCTACTGTACTCAATCCTGCACTCTTCTCAGATTGTTTATTATCAATTGATTATTGCTGGCTGATTGATTCATGTCAGATATCCTGATCACTCCTTACATATTCTACTGCACTGTAGGAGCCTCCAATCTGAATGTTGGGATGCATTCGCTGCATTTCTCATCTCTGTCAGAGATTTTCTATGACTCAAGTATAAAAACTAGCATTTTACACAAATCCAATCGATCCGTGTGCACTACTGTCGTACCTGGGATATACTAGATATTTGTTTTCTGTGTGTGGAGGATGCATTTATTCTAGCAGAGTGTTACATTTTGTCCTTGGTTAAAAAAAAAAATTGTTTTGTGCTGTGTGAGGTGTTACAATATTAGCATGTACGACTAAATAAAATCCATCCTTATTTAATGTATAACCACTCAGAGAAGTCTGTGATGAGAGTTGCAGCGTTGCACTCGTCTGTTTTTGACATCATATTCTTGCAGCATGATCCAAGAGGTTTTTGTTTTTGATCCAGACACTGAATTTGATTGATTTCTTTGTTGTTTTTCATTTCTAATGTTTGTTCCATTATCACATCATTTTTCAAATAACGCATCAATACTTCACAACATATCAGATTCCACCAAATATATGCCTTACTACTGTATTATAAAATGCTTTACTGTATATCAATAAAGCACGCAGTTATGTTGATTTTACTGGCCTCATTGATTTAATGTTTGTTGTGTTCATTTTTTAAGCAGGAGTAGAACAGTTGCACAGAAAGGTGAAAAAAAAATATTTCAGTCCTGACTAAAGAAGAGTCCCCAGGTAAGATAGCAAACACATACACCCATAGCTTTTAGTATGCTGCAGAATGACAATACTATTCCATCTGTGTGCATTTAAACCAGGGCCGGTTCTACGCAGACATATATGAGGGGGCAGTCAGAAATGTGAAGGGAGCATCGTTGGAACACATCACGCTACAGCAGCAATTGTCTGGGGGAGTATTTTACAGTTAGTGGAGCATTTTTGCCTTTAACAGTGTTTTCTCCATGGAATTGTGTTATTAGCGACATATCCATCCCCCAACCTGGAGAAGTGGACTGCACTTTGTTAGGCCTCGACCCTGTGACCTGTCCAGCTCGGGTGTCCCACCCACCTCCACCTGAAGTTCCCGGGGATGCTGATCATCTTCTCCTCCATCACACACAGGCCAGTGAAGGACTGTTAAATAAATGGAGTAAAAAAGTATATTTATGTACCTTAAACCCACTATCAGGAGCAATAACGCTGCTGTAACTAACTACAGTGTACATACATGTTACAGGAGCAAGCTCATCAGCTCAGCTATTATAAATTACATGTGGCTCGTGTCCAGTTTGTCAGAAAACAGTCACAAATAAAGGAGCATGGCTGTACACCAGATCTTATAATACATCTTAAGCTCCTCTCCGTCTTTACCATAAACTGTGCAGTCTTCACGGTGGATGTATTTTAAGACCAATCAGAGGCGCATGCTAGGCGGACCAGATTCGGACGGCCAATCAGCGTTTTTCTGCCAATGTCGTCATTGGGAGCGACGTTTCTCGTCATTGGCTACGATCTTTTGGGAGGAGCGCCGAGAGACGAAGTCAGAAGAAGCCTCTGTTTGCTAGTACTGTGAGAAAATGTGGTCGCCGAAACAAACTCTGGATCCTTTTTGTCGTTAACGAAGAAGTCTGAATGCTAAAATAAACTCTTGAGCTGCTTTTTTTTGTCGAAAACGAGTGAGACTGGACGCTGAACACAACTTCGGTGCGAAGGTAAATCAAGCGGTTAGCGGCTAGCGTTAGCACTACTTTGTAATGATATCGTTTAATTATTTTATCAGTCATTTATATCGCTTTGGTATAAAAATGTCTTTTGGTCTTTATTATTATATATTTATTATCTGTTTTTTGTTGGAGTAAATGAGAGAATTAATTCAAAAATGCAGAACATATGTATGTTCTGTGGCAAAAGAGATTCGCAATAGTAGTAGAGCATCTTCCTGTTATCTGACGTATGTCGTCATTGGTCACGACGTGGCTCGTCATTGGTCACGAGCTTCTGGGAGGAGCTGTTCAGAGAGGCGAATCAGATATGAACCATGTTCGAATAATTGCCTCCGTTTGCCAGTAGTGCGGGGGAACGTCGTCAACGAGGTCCGGATGCTTAAACTTTTTGTGGGACGCAGGTGAGATGCTAAAACAAACTCTGGAGCTGTTTTTTGTCGAACACGGGTCAGATGCTAAAACAAACTCTGGAGCTGTTATTTGTGGAGCTGTTCTGCGGCGGCGGCGAGGTGAGGCTAATGCTAACACCCAGGTGTTGGCATTAGCCTAATGCTAACACCCGGGTGTTAGCATTAGGTGTTAGCGTTAGCATTGGCAGCAAGCGTTAACATTAACGTTAACATAAACATAGAGCGTTAGCATTAGCCTTATCGTTTGAGGATGTTTTTGGCGATGTTCCCTTTTTGGTATGTCTTTGTTTGTTTGGGTTGAAGTCTAATTGTGTTTCTGTGGCTAATGCGTCCCTGCCACGTTGTTGCCAACCGTTTATTAGTCTGTTTGTCTACAACTGTTTGCATCTCTGTACCATCACTAGCACGCCATTAGCATACCGTAGCATTTTACTGCTTCTTTGTAGTTTGTAGCTCCAGCTTGGTCATTTTAAGTCAGTTTATGGTGGATTATCGTCGTCACGTTCCTTCTAGTTGCGGGTCTAGCGGTTTTCAGTGTGGCATCAGATGGTAAAACAAACTCTGGAGCTGTTATTTGTGGAGCTGTTCTGCGGCGGCGGCGAGGTGAGGCTAATGCTAACACCCAGGTGCAAGCGTTAACATAAACATAGAGCGTTAGCATTAGCCTTATCGTTTGAGGATGTTTTTGGCGATGTTCCCTTTTTGGTATGTCTTTGTTTGTTTGGGTTGAAGTGTAATTGTGTTTCTGTGGCTAATGCGTCCCTGCCACGTTGTTGCCAACTGTTTATTAGTCTGTCTGTTTACAACTGTTTGCATCTCTGTACCATCGCTAGCACGCCATTAGCATACCGTAGCATTTTACTGCTTCTTTGTAGTTTGTAGCTCCAGTTTGGTCATTTTAAGTCAGTTTATGGTGGATTCTCGTCGTCACGTTTCTTCTAGTTGCGGGTCTAGCGGTTTTCAGTGTGGCATTGTGCTCATTTTGCAGTTTTGTTTTTTGCCTCTTTGGCGTTTGTATGTCTTTATATCTTTGTGGTAGTAATCTATCCATAGCCATTCATCGATCCCCTCACCATTTGTTTGTCGTGACTGTGACTGAAATTAGTATAAAAATGATATTAAAAATGGCTTTCCTCTCTGAGATCAGTGAAGTCATATTGTAGTAACATGATGATTTTATTCACCTCAAAAGTCAAAGTGTGATTGTTGGTTGCAGTGTTTAGTTTTTAGTGTTGTATTCTTCTACGCTGTTCAGGTTTTGGAGATGAACTATTCTTTATTAATGAGGTTCTTTGTTTTTCATGCCTTGTACTTGTGTTTTCCAGGTTTACTGGTTCAGCTGCTGCAGCCTGGACTACGAAGGGAGTTTAAGCCACTCTGATTTAACTCGGGTTATCAAGGAACGTCGGGGTTGACAGACGTCGGCTGCCTCGATCTGCGTTAACTACGGCGATGGTGAAGATGTCGGTAAGTTGAGTCAGTGTTGACTTAATTCTCAGATGAAGAGCGCACGTTAATTCTGTCGGTTTACAAGGAATTTAAAGAGACTGTAACGACACAATGTAAAACCGCGGTTGTCAACAAAGCCAGGGAGTCTGGTCACACGTTCTCTGGATTCTTAATCTGTAATATGAGTTGCAAGGACACGGAAAATATGTGATGATTTTTCAGATACTTGGATTACAGTCAACACGTGGGTCACATGTCTGAAAATGAGCTGTTACTCTCTGAATGATGATCTGCCTGGAACACTCTGGCTGTATATGTATGAATGTAATGCTGTTATGTTTAGTATGAACTTCATGTTAACAGTATTTCAGCCTCAGTGGAAATCTGAACCTGGATGAAATATAAAGATTCTATAAAGTGGTACACATTCATATTTCCCATCATTAATACTGCATGTTTTGGTTTGATATAGTAGTAGTGTCATTTAATATAGCACTGTCATCCAGTAGTCTTGTCTAGTCTGTTCTGCTGTTGTTGCTGTAGTAGTCTAATATAGTAGTGTCATTTAATATAGTACAGTCATCCAGTAGTCTTGTCTAGTCAGTTCGGCTGCTGCTGCTGCTGTTGTAGTCGTCTAATATAATAGTACTGTCATCTAGTCTGTTGTTGTCTAATATAATAGTCTCATGTCCTCTACTGTCTTGCATCTCTCCGCCAGTGTCTTCCACAAAGCTTACTGTGCGTCCCTGAGGTTCATTATCAACTACATTTACAACAGCCTGTCACATTATATTGTCTCTCAGGACACATTTAAAGGATTATTGAAATCAATAATATGCAACATTAATGATGCTAAATTCTGCTGCTTGACTGTGAGAAAGAAAAATTACAAATTTGAAAAATTAAAAGTGGAAAATGCAGAGCATGAAAAACAAAGTTTAAGTTTAAAGTTCACAGTAATGTACATGATTCCACGTGATTTCCCAAATATTTATTGTGATTGGTTCTTAAAGATGTAGTACTTTTTCTTGTCATATGTGACAGCCCATTTTCTGAGACACTCCTAATGTTTTGAAAATGTTGTGGTTCAGCTGTAATGTTGAATACTTTTCTGTGTTTTCATGGTTAAACTGTTGATGAGGAATAGGCAGTAGTGTATTGATCATTTTCCTCTGTATGTTTCTCTTTGATTTCCTCCAGGTGTCTCCACTTTGTCCACGATCACAGAGAGTCTTTGTACAATGAAGAAGTTCTTTGAGACCAGGACACAGGCCTCCAGGTAATTCACACACTGTCAAACACAGAGCACTGACATAAATTTTTTAATGTTCAGTATTCAGTTATGCAGAAGTAATAGTTATCCAAAATAGAAGTAAAATTGTCACCTTACAGTAAGGCATAAAATTGTCAAATGTGATTGTTATTGTTAAGGATCAGATTGAAAAACAATAACCACCACAAAGCAACACCCTCCCACCCCCGGCATAATGCTGCAATTTGCTTCATTGTCGATGTCTGTTCCAGTCTTTGAACCATCCAGACTGAGTGCAGAAATGCAGTGCTCAGCAGAAACAGAACCATGAACATTAGCTCTACGTCTTTTCTCCCACATCCACCTGATTAAAAACTAGTCAAATAAAAATTAGTTGATTCTGAAAAACAGATGTCGATTGTGTTTACCGTGTCGATTAATCAACTAATTGATTATTCGTGCCCATCCCTACTAGACATACACAACTAAACCAAACAAAATAATATCAATTCTACAAATAAAATATTGGAGTGAGTTGTTCATAAGTATGTTAATTTTAACTTGTTCAGTGTGTGATTTTAATAATAAATTTACAGTGTGTAAGAACCAGTTCTACACTTACTTACTTGAAGTACTTTAAATGTTCACCTTTGTAAATTTGAAATAAAAATGATGTATATGACCATCTGTGGTGGAGGAAATACTTTAACAAACGAGTTAAAGTCCTACATTCAAAAATGTATTTAACTGTTTATTATTGTTGTGCAGTTTGCAGTAACATACGTAATTAGTTGATAGACACAAAATTAATAATCATTTTACTTATTCCCAAATATTTGTTGTTATTGGTTCTTCAGGAGGTGATGACAATCAGCTGTTCATTTTCTGAGACAGCCTCTAATGTTTGTTACATGCTCTGGTTCAGCTGTTCAGTTGAATATTTATCTGTGTTTTCATGGTTAAACTGTTGATGAGGAATAGGCAGTAGTGAATTGATCATTTTCCTCTGTATGTTTCTCTTTGATTTCCTCCAGGTGTCTCCACTTGGTCTTCGTACAGTGAAGAAGTTCTTTGAGACCAGGACTGAGGCCTCCAGGTAATTCACAACCCACTTTACATCAACTGTCCAACACAGAGCACTGAAATTAGTTTGTTTATGTTCAGTATTTAGTGTATCAGAAAAGTGTAATAATGGAAGTAATCTGCATTAAAACAAAGTATATATGTACTGTACGAGTAATATGTATTAATAGAGGTAACATAAAAGTAATTAGCATTAGTTAGTTAAAGTAATCAGTAGATTTAGAAGTAAAATGTAATAAGAAAAACAGTAGAATGGTAGAGCAATCTAATATTAGAGGTAAAAGTAAAAGTAATTTGTAATATAAAAGCAATGCAGAAGTAACAGTGATCCAAAATATAATTCAAAATGTCTGTAAAGCATCACAAAACTGTTGTAAAATGTCAGCATAGTAAGGAGTCACTAAATGTCACAGTAACAAAATATTCTTTAGAAGTATTTATTTGAGTAACATAATCATAATCAGTCACAACAACAACAATAGAAAAGGGCATCATATATACAAGACTGTGTACAGAGTGATAGTTGGATTTGAGTACTGATATTGCACTGTTTGAAATAAGAAGTGAAATACAAGTCAAAGTAATCTGTTACTAGATGTAGTTTGAAACAGCAAAAGTTAAATGTAAATTAAGAAGTAGTATGTAATGGTAAAAGTAATCTAATTTTAGAAGTAACAGTAGAAGTAATAGTAATCCAAAATAGAAATAAGTCACTTTATAGTCAGGCATAAAAATATTTAGTTAAATGTTCAGTTTCAGCTGTAATGTTGAACTGTTGATGAGGAATAGGCAGTAGTGTATTGATCATTTTCCTTTGTGCGTTTACTCCAGGTGTCTCCACTTTGTCCACGATCACAGAGAGTCTTCACACAATGAAGAAGTTCTTTGAGACCAGGACACAGGCCTCCAGGTAATTCACACACTGTCAAACACAAAACACTATCAGGAAAGTGTAATAAGAGAAGTAATGTAGAAGCAATTAGCAAGTCAAAGTAATCTGTTACTAGATGTAGTTTGCAACAGTAAAAGTTCAATGTAAATTTAGAACTAATTTGTAATATAAAAGCAATGCAAAAGTAATAGTAAATCAAAATAGAAATAAAAGTCACAGTGTAGTCAGGAGTCACTAAATGTAACAGTAAAGTATTAAAAACTGTTAAAAACTGTCAGTGTAGTCAGGAGTCACTAAATGTAACAGTAAAGTATTAAAAACTGTCAGTGTAGTCAGGAGTCACTAAATGTCACAGTAACAAAATATTCTTTAGAAGTATTTATTTGAGTAACATAATCCTTTATCAGTCACAACAATACAAATAGAAAAGGGCATTATATATACAAGACTGTGTACACAGTGATAGATTGGATTTGAGTACAGCAAGTCAAAGTAATCTGTTACTAGATGTAGTTTGCAACAGTAAAAGTTCAATGTAAATTTAGAACTAATTTGTAATATAAAAGCAATGCAAAAGTAATAGTAAATCAAAATAGAAATAAAAGTCACAGTGTAGTCAGGAGTCACTAAATGTAACAGTAAAGTATTAAAAACTGTCAGTGTAGTCAGGAGTCAATAAATGTCACAGTAAGGTGTCAAACTGTCAGTCTAGTCACTAAATGTAACAGTACAGTAAAGTGTTAAAACTGTCACAAACAGGAGTCACTAAATGTCACAGTAAGATGTCAAATTGTCAGTCTAGTCACTAAATGTAACAGTACAGTAAAGTATTAAAAACTGTTAAAAACTGTCAGTGTAGTCAGGAGTCACTAAATGTCACAGTAAGGTGTCAAACTGTCAGTCTAGTCACTAAATGTAACAGTTAAGTGTCAAAAACTGTCAGTGTAGTCAGGTGTCACTAAATGTCACAGTAAGATGTCAAAATGTCAGTCTAGTCACTAAATGTAACAGTAAAGTATTAAAAACTGTCTCAAACTGTCAGTCTAGTCACTAAATGTAACAGTACAGTAAAGTATTAAAAACTGTCTCAAACTGTCAGTCTAGTCACTAAATGTAACAGTACAGTAAAGTGTTAAAACTGTCAGCGTAGTCAGGAGTCACTAAATGTCACAGTAAGATGTCAAACTGTCAGTCTAGGCATTAAATGTAACAGTAAAGTATTAAAAACTGTCAGTGTAGTCACTAAATGTAACAGTAAAGTATTAAAAACTGTCAGTCTAGGCATTAAATGTAACAGTAAAGTATTAAAAACTGTCAGTCTAGTCACTAAATGTAACAGTACAGTAAAGTGTTAAAACTGTCTCAAACTGTCAGCGTAGTCAGGAGTCACTAAATGTCACAGTAAAGTATCAAAAACTGTCAGTGTAGTCAGTAGTCACTAAATGTCACAGTAAGGTGTCAAAATGTCAGTCTAGGCATTAAATGTAACAGTAAAGTGTTAAAACTGTCTCAAACTGTCAGCGTAGTCAGGAGTCACTAAATGTCACAGTAAGGTGTCAAAATGTCAGTCTAGTCACTAAATGTAACAGTAAAGTATTAAAAACTGTCTC
Source organism: Lates calcarifer (assembly GCF_001640805.2). Classification (NCBI taxonomy): domain Eukaryota; kingdom Metazoa; phylum Chordata; class Actinopteri; family Centropomidae; genus Lates; species Lates calcarifer. Next base: position 12,289,932 of record NC_066854.1, read on the forward strand.
AAACTGTCAGTGTAGTCACTAAATGTAACAGTAAAGTATTAAAAACTGTCTCAAACTGTCAGTCTAGTCACTAAATGTAACAGTACAGTAAAGTGTTAAAACTGTCTCAAACTGTCAGCGTAGTCAGGAGTCACTAAATGTCACAGTAAGGTGTCAAACTGTCAGTCTAGGCATTAAATGTAACAGTAAAGTATTAAAAACTGTCTCAAACTGTCAGCGTAGTCAGGAGTCACTAAATGTCACAGTAAGATGTCAAAATGTCAGTGTAGTCACTAAATGTAACAGTAAAGTATTAAAAACTGTCTCAAACTGTCAGCGTAGTCAGGAGTCACTAAATGTCACAGTAAGGTGTCAAAATGTCAGTGTAGTCACTAAATGTAACAGTAAAGTATTAAAAACTGTCAGTCTAGTCACTAAATGTAACAGTACAGTAAAGTGTTTAAAACTGTCTCAAACTGTCAGCGTAGTCAGTAGTCACTAAATGTCACAGTAAGGTGTCAAAATGTCAGTCTAGGCATTAAATGTAACAGTAAAGTGTTAAAACTGTCTCAAACTGTCAGCGTAGTCAGGAGTCACTAAATGTCACAGTAAGGTGTCAAAATGTCAGTCTAGTCACTAAATGTAACAGTAAAGTATTAAAAACTGTCTCAAACTGTCAGTCTAGTCACTAAATGTAACAGTACAGTAAAGTGTTAAAACTGTCTCAAACTGTCAGCGTAGTCAGGAGTCACTAAATGTCACAGTAAGGTGTCAAACTGTCAGTCTAGGCATTAAATGTAACAGTAAAGTATTAAAAACTGTCTCAAACTGTCAGCGTAGTCACTAAATGTAACAGTAAAGTATTAAAAACTGTCTCAAACTGTCAGCGTAGTCAGGAGTCACTAAATGTCACAGTAAGGTGTCAAAATGTCAGTCTAGTCACTAAATGTAACAGTAAAGTATTAAAAACTGTCAGTGTAGTCACTAAATGTAACAGTAAAGTATTAAAAACTGTCAGTCTAGTCACTAAATGTAACAGTACAGTAAAGTGTTAAAACTGTCTCAAACTGTCAGCGTAGTCAGGAGTCACTAAATGTCACAGTAAGGTGTCAAAATGTCAGTCTAGTCACTAAATCTAACAGTACAGTAAAGTGTTAAAACTGTCACAAACTGTCAGTGTAGTCAGGAGTCACTAAATGTCACAGTAAGGTGTCAAACTGTCAGTCTAGTCACTAAATGTAACAGTACAGTAAAGTGTTAAAACTGTCTCAAACTGTCAGCGTAGTCAGGAGTCACTAAATGTCACAGTAAGATGTCAAACTGTCAGTCTAGGCATTAAATGTGACAGTACAGTATTAAAAACTGTCTCAAACTGTCAGCGTAGTCAGGAGTCACTAAATGTCACAGTAAGGTGTCAAAATGTCAGTCTAGTCACTAAATGTAACAGTAAAGTATTAAAAACTGTCTCAAACTGTCAGTCTAGTCACTAAATGTAACAGTACAGTAAAGTGTTAAAACTGTCTCAAACTGTCAGCGTAGTCAGGAGTCACTAAATGTCACAGTAAAGTATCAAAAACTGTCAGTGTAGTCAGTAGTCACTAAATGTCACAGTAAGGTGTCAAACTGTCAGTCTAGGCATTAAATGTAACAGTACAGTAAAGTGTTAAAACTGTCTCAAACTGTCAGCGTAGTCAGGAGTCACTAAATGTCACAGTAAGGTGTCAAACTGTCAGTCTAGTCACTAAATGTAACAGTACAGTAAAGTGTTAAAACTGTCTCAAACTGTCAGCGTAGTCAGGAGTCACTAAATGTCACAGTAAGGTGTCAAAATGTCAGTCTAGGCATTAAATGTAACAGTAAAGTATTAAAAACTGTCAGTGTAGTCAGGAGTCACTAAATGTCACAGTAAGATGTCAAACTGTCAGTCTAGGCATTAAATGTGACAGTACAGTATTAAAAACTGTCTCAAATTGTCAGCGTAGTCAGGAGTCACTAATTGTCACAGTAAGGTGTCAAACTGTCAGTCTAGGCATTAAATGTAACAGTAAAGTATTAAAAACTGTCTCAAACTGTCAGTCTAGGCATTAAATGTAACAGTAAACTGTCTCAAAATGTCAGTGTAGTCAGGAGTCACTAAATGTAACAGTACAGTAAAGTGTTAAAACTGTCACAAACTGTCAGCGTAGTCAGGAGTCACTAAATGTCACAGTAAGGTGTCAAAATGTCAGTCTAGTCACTAAATCTAACAGTACAGTAAAGTGTTAAAACTGTCACAAACTGTCAGTGTAGTCAGGAGTCACTAAATGTCACAGTAAGGTGTCAAACTGTCAGTGTAGTCAGGAGTCACTAAATGTCACAGTAAGGTGTCAAACTGTCAGTCTAGTCACTAAATGTAACAGTACAGTAAAGTGTTAAAACTGTCTCAAACTGTCAGTGTAGTCAGGAGTCACTAAATGTCACAGTAAGATGTCAAACTGTCAGTCTAGGCATTAAATGTAACAGTAAAGTATTAAAAACTGTCTCAAACTGTCAGTGTAGTCACTAAATGTCACAGTAAGATGTCAAACTGTCAGTCTAGGCATTAAATGTAACAGTAAAGTATTAAAAACTGTCTCAAACTGTCAGTGTAGTCAGGAGTCACTAAATGTCACAGTAAGATGTCAAACTGTCAGTCTAGGCATTAAATGTAACAGTAAAGTATTAAAAACTGTCAGTCTAGTCACTAAATGTAACAGTACAGTAAAGTGTTAAACTGTCTCAAACTGTCAGCGTAGTCAGGAGTCACTAAATGTCACAGTAAAGGTGTCAAAATGTCAGTCTAGTCACTAAATGTAACATAAAGTATTAAAAACTGTCAGTGTAGTCACTAAATGTAACAGTAAAGTGTTAAAACTGTCTCAAACTGTCAGCGTAGTCAGGAGTCACTAAATGTCACAGTAAAGTATCAAAAACTGTCAGTGTAGTCAGTAGTCACTAAATGTCACAGTAAGGTGTCCAAAATGTCAGTCTAGGCATTAAATGTAACAGTAAAGTATTAAAAACTGTCTCAAACTGTCAGCGTAGTCAGGAGTCACTAAATGTCACAGTAAGGTGTCAAAATGTCAGTCTAGGCATTAAATGTAACAGTAAAGTATTAAAAACTGTCAGTGTAGTCAGGAGTCACTAAATGTCACAGTAAGATGTCAAACTGTCAGTCTAGGCATTAAATGTGACAGTACAGTATTAAAAACTGTCTCAAATTGTCAGCGTAGTCAGGAGTCACTAATTGTCACAGTAAGGTGTCAAACTGTCAGTCTAGGCATTAAATGTAACAGTAAAGTATTAAAAACTGTGTCAAACTGTCAGTCTAGGATTAAATGTAACAGTAAATGTCTCAAAATGTCAGTGTAGTCACTAAATGTAACAGTAAAGTATCAAAAACTGTCAGTGTAGTCAGGAGTCACTAAATGTAACAGTACAGTAAAGTGTTAAAACTGTCACAAACTGTCAGCGTAGTCAGGAGTCACTAAATGTCACAGTAAGGTGTCAAACTGTCAGTCTAGTCACTAAATGTAACACTACAGTAAAGTATTAAACTGTCTCAAACTGTCAGTGTAGTCAGGAGTCACTAAATGTCACAGTAAGGTGTCAAAATGTCAGTCTAGTCACTAAATGTAACAGTAAAGTATTAAAACTGTCTCAAACTGTCAGCGTAGTCAGTCACTAAATGTCACAGTAAGGTGTCAAACTGTCAGTCTAGTCAAAATGTAACAGTTAAAGTGTTAAAACTGTCTCAAACTGTCAGTCTAGGCATTAAATGTAACAGTAAGTATTAAAAACTGTCTCAAACTGTCAGCGTAGTCAGGAGTCACTAAATGTCACAGTAAGGTGTCAAACTGTCAGTCTAGTCACTAAATGTAACAGTACAGTAAAGTGTTAAAACTGTCTCAAACTGTCAGCGTAGTCAGGAGTCACTAAATGTCACAGTAAGGTGTCAAACTGTCAGTCTAGGCATAAATGTAACAGTAAAGTATTAAAAACTGTCTCAAACTATCAAAGTCACTAAACAGTAAAGTGTTAAAACTGTCAGTGTAGTCTCACTAAATGTCAGCCTGTAAAAACTGTCAGTGTAGTCAGGAGTCACTAATGTCATGTCAACTGTCAGTCTAGTCACTAAAAGTACAGTAAAAAACTGTCAAACTGTCAGTAGTCAGGAGTCACTAAATGTCACAGTAAGGTGTCAAACTGTCAGTCTAGTCACTAAATGTAACAGTACAGTAAAGTGTTAAAACTGTCTCAAACTGTCAGCGTAGTCAGGAGTCACTAAATGTCACAGTAAGGTGTCAAACTGTCAGTCTAGTCATAAATGTGTAAGTAAAGTAAAGTCGTCAGTGTCACTAAATGTCAGTAAGGTGTGTCAAGTCACTAAATGTAACAGTACAGTAAAGTGTAAAACTGTCAAAACTGTCAGCGTAGTCAGGAGTCACTAAATGTCACAGTAAGTGTCAAACTGTCAGTCTAGTCACTAAATGTAACAGTAAAGTATTAAAAACTGTCAAAAACTGTCAGCGTAGTCAGGAGTCACTAAATGTCACAGTAAGTGTCAAACTGTCAGTCTAGTCACTAATGTCAAAGTACAGTAAAGGTGTAGTCAGTGTCACACAATGTCAGTCTAGGCATTAAATGTAACAGTAAAGTATTAAAACTGTCTGTCAGTGTAGTCAGAGTCACTAAATGTAACAGTCTGTCACAAACTGTCAGTTAGTCAGGAGTCACTAAATGTCACAGTAAGGTGTCAAACTGTCAGTCTAGTCACTAAATGTGTAAGTAAAAAATGTCAAAACTGTCAGTGTAGTCATAAATGTCACAGTAATGTCAAACTGTCAGTAAAATGTGTAGTAAAGTGTTAAAACTGTCTCAAACTGTCAGCGTAGTCAGGAGTCACTAAATGTCACAGTAAGGTGTCAAACTGTCAGTCTAGTCACTAAATGTAACAGTACAGTAAAGTGTTAAAACTGTCAAAACTGTCAGCGTAGTCCACTAAATGTCACAGTAAGATGTCAAGTCAGTCAAAATGTCACAGTAAAGTATTAAAAACTGTCAGCGTAGTCAGGAGTCACAAAATGTCACAGTAACAAACTGTCAGTCTAGTCACTAAATGTAACAGTACAGTAAAGTGTTAAAACTGTCACAAACTGTCAGCGTAGTCAGGAGTCACTAAATGTCACAGTAAGATGTCAAAATGTCAGTCTAGTCACTAAATGTAACAGTACAGTAAAGTGTTAAAACTGTCACAAACTGTCAGCGTAGTCAGGAGTCACTAAATGTCACAGTAAGATGTCAAACTGTCAGTCTAGTTAAATGTAACAGTAAAGTATTAAAAACTGTCTCAGTCAGTACAGTAAAGTGTTAAAACTGTCAGTGTAGTCAGGAGTCACTAAATGTCACAGTCAAAAACTGTCAGTGTAGTCAGGAGTCACTAAATGTCAAAGTCTAGTCAAAATGTAACAGTACAGTAAAGTGTTAAAACTGTCAAACTGTCAGCGTAGTCAGGAGTCACTAAATCACAGTAAGGTGTCAAACTGTCAGTCTAGTCACTAAATGTCACAGTACAGTAAAGTGTTAAAACTGTCTCAAACTGTCAGCGTAGTCAGGAGTCACTAAATGTCACAGTAAGGTGTCAAACTGTCAGTCTAGTCACTAAATGTAACAGTAAGTAAAGTGTTAAAACTGTCACAAACTGTCAGCGTAGTCAGGAGTCACTAAAATCACAGTAAGGTGTCAAACTGTCAGTCTAGTCATTAAATGTAACAGTAAAGTATTAAAACTGTCTCAAACTGTCAGCGTAGTCAGGAGTCACTAAATGTCACAGTAAGGTGTCAAACTGTCAGTCTAGTCACTAAATGTAAAGTACAGTAAAGTGTTAAAACTGTCACAAACTGTCAGCGTAGTCAGGAGTCACTAAATGTCACAGTAAGGTGTCAAACTGTCAGTCTAGTCACTAAATGTAACAGTAAAAGTATTAAAAACTGTGTCAGTCAGTAGTGTCAGTCAGTCAGTAGTCACACTAAATGTCACAGTAAGGTCAAACTGTCAGTCTAGTCACTAAATGTAACAGTAAAGTGTTAAAACTGTCACAAACTGTCAGCGTAGTCAGGAGTCACTAAATGTCACAGTAAGGTGTCAAACTGTCAGTCTAGTCATAAATGTAACAGTAAAGTATTAAAAACTGTCACAAACTGTCAGTAGTCAGGAGTCAAAATGTCACAGTGTCAAGGTGTACAGTAAAATGTCAGTGTAGTCAGGAGTCACTAAATGTAAGGTGTCAAACTGTCAGTCTAGTCACTAAATGTACAGTACAGTAAGTGTTAAAACTGTCTCAACTGTCAGCGTAGTCAGGAGTCACTAAATGTCACAGTAAGGTGTCAAACTGTCAGTCTAGTCACTAAATGTAACAGTACAGTAAAGTGTTAAAACTGTCAAACTGTCAGCGTAGTCAGGAGTCACTAAATGTCACAGTAAGATGTCAAACTGTCAGTTAAATGTAACAGTAAAGTATTAAAAACTGTCTCAAACTGTCACTAAAGTTACAGTCAGGTAGTCTCACTAAATCTGTTAAAAACTGTCAGTGTAGTCAGGAGTCACTAAATGTCAGCAAACTGTCAGTCTAGTCACTAAATGTAACAGTACAGTAAAGTTAAAACTGTCTCAAACTGTCAGTAGTCAGGAGTCACTAAATGTCACATAAGGTGTCAAACTGTCAGTCTAGTCACTAAATGTAACAGTACAGTAAGTGTTAAACTGTCACAAACTGTCAGCGTAGTCAGTCACTAAATGTCACAGTAAGGTGTCAAACTGTCAGTCTAGTCATTAAATGTAACAGTAAGTATTAAAAACTGTCAAACTGTCAGCGTAGTCAGGAGTCACTAAATGTCACAGTAAGGTGTCAAACTGTCAGTCTAGTCACTTAAATGTAACAGTAAAGTATTAAAACTGTCTCAAACTGTCAGGTTCAGGAGTCACTAAATGTCACAGATGTCAAACTGTCAGTCTAGGCATTAATGTAACAGTAAAGTATTAAAAACTGTCTCAAACTATCAGCGTTAGTTCAGGAGTCACTAAATGTCACAGTAAGATGTCAAACTGTCCAGTCTAGTCATAAATGTAACAGTACAGGTAAAGTATTAAAAAACTGTCTCAAACTGTCAGTGTAGTCAGGAAGTCACTAAATGTCACAGTAAGGTGTCCAAACTGTCAGTCCTAGGTCACTAAATGTAACAGTACAGTAAAGTGTTAAAACTGTTCTCAAACTGTCAGTGGTAGTCAGGAGTCACTAAATGTCACAGTACAGAGGTAGTTAAACTGTCTCAAACGTCAGTAGTCAGTACAGTAAGTTAAAATGTCTAAACTGTCAGCGTAGTCAGAGTCACTAAATGTCACAGTAAGGTGCTCAAACTGTCAGTCTAGTCACTAAATGTAACAGTACAGTAAAGTGTTAAAACTGTCACAAAACTGTCAGCGTAGTCAGGAGTCACTAAATGTCACAGTAAGGTGTCAAACTGTCAGTCTAGTCACTAAATGTAACAGTACAGTAAAGTGTTAAAACTGTCACAAACTGTCAGTGTAGTCAGGAGTCACTAAATGTCACAGTAAGGTGTCAAACTGTCAGTCTAGGCATTAAATGTAACCAGTACAGTAAAGTAGTTAAAAACTGTCACAAACTGTCAGTGTAGTCAGGAGTCACTAAATGTCACAGTAAGGTGTCAAACTGTCAGTCTAGTCATAAATGTAAGTACAGTAAAGTATTAAAACTGTCAAACTGTCAGTCAGAGTCACTAAATGTCACAGTAAGGTGTCAAACTGTCAGTCTAGTCACTAAATGTAACAGTACAGTAAAGTGTTAAAACTGTCACAAACTGTCAGTGTAGTCAGGAGTCACTAAATGTCACAGTAAGGTGTCAAACTGTCAGTCTAGTCACTAAATGTAACAGTAAAGTATTAAAAAACTGTCAGTGTAGTCAGGAGTCACTAAATGTCACAGTAAGATGTCAAACTGTCAGTCTAGTCACTAAATGTAACAGTACAGTAAAGTGTTAAAACTGTCTCAAACTGTCAGTGTAGTCAGGAGTCACTAAATGTCACAGTAAGGTGTCAAACTGTCAGTCTAGGCATTAAATGTAACAGTAAAGTATTAAAAACTGTCTCAAACTGTCAGTGTAGTCAGGAGTCACTAAATGTCACAGTAAGATGCCCAAACTGTCAGTCTAGTCACTAAATGTCAAAGTACAGTAAAGTGTTAAAACTGTCACAAACTGTCAGTCTAGTCACTAAATGTAAAAAACTGGTTGGACTTACAGATGAGTTTGTGTGATCAATGCGTGTTGTTGTCTGTGCAGGAGGAGAAGACGACAGCAGCTGAAGACCTGAAGTGGATGAAAGAATGAAGCTGTTAATGAAATAAAAGAGCTCCACCATCTAACTGCTGTAAACTGTGTTGGTTTCCTGTTGTTCAAGTGAAAACACTGACCTGACAGCATCTTCATGTCTGTCTCTTCCCTCTGTGATGGTTCCAGTTTGAATCCTGTGGAGAAAAACACAGCAAACATGAATGTAAAGATGTGACTCTTAACACGTCAAAATAAAAGCACAGAGTTTCTGGGTACTGAACTTCAAACTGTCAAAAGATAGAGCAGTAAAAGACAGGAAATCTACAAAGAAACCAGAATGTGAACTAGGTGGATCTGGACTCATCAGAACTTGTCCAAAAGTTACATTTGTTTTCTACACAAAGACAGAAGACGCTGCTCATATTCACACAACAGCAATGGATGGAAAAGTCTGTTCAAATTTGAACTAAATTTGGTTGAGAGAGGGGGAAGGAGACAGACAAAATTAGAGAAAGAGACCTGATATTTAAATTCTTCCTTTTCTTTGAACTGTACATTCATGAACTATGTAAATAAAGAGTTAAGTTTTTTGTGACAAATCAAACTATTCAGACTTCAGATCAGTTACTGAAAATCTATAATGTTGGACAGTTTGTGAATTACCTGGAGGACTCAGTCCTGGCTCAAAGAACCTATTGACTAATATTTTCTGATCTAGAAAATTCAATATAAACTGTCTCTTTAAGTATAAATTTATGTTATGCAAAGGTTGGTTTTGCCTCCGCTGTTACAACGATGAAAGACTTACTAAGCGTTCGGTAATGTGACTAAGCGTGGTTTGATCGCGTGAGTAGGCTCGATGCTGCCTAATAGCAATTAGTGCAACTCTAGAATATGCCGTACAACGGCAGAGTACCGTGAAACAGCACTGTGATAACAGACCAATACCAGAACAGATGCGTTTATCTCAAAGTTGTTTACCATGTGGCAAAAAATGACATCCTGAGCAATCAGTTTGCAGTTAACAGATTTACTGAAATCTCTAAAAGCCCCTGATTTTGAGAGAAACACAAGTTTATACAGACACAACAAATCCGTAAACAACATGGTAATTGCCACAGAAAAAAACTCTTGACCAAAGAGCTAGATGACAAACTCAAAAGAAGTGTATGTCTTGGTCTAATAATTGTTGAAATTGAACATTACAGTAGACAAAAAGCTCATCGTGGAAAATGAGGGGGAAGGCTGAAACGTGATGCCTGAGTAACTACAACGTTCACTTGGGAACAGCACACTGCATTTAGTGGTTGATGGCAACAATGCGCGGTTTCATTGTTGTTTAAATGTGGGGTATTATCTGGCTATTTAAACATATGTCCGTTAGTTATTCTATAAGGTCGGAATTCTGGAATATTCCCGGTCATAATGGCCGTCAAAAAAGTCTAGTGTAAAATCAGTCATTATACCGCTGACGCCTTTATGATTAAGACTTTAGACTAGAGAGTTTTCGTCAAAGAGCGTGGCCTTGGCGGCGCCTCAAATTTACTGTTGTTAACGCTGACATCCAGGTATAAAGCGGCCAGGTACAGACGCAATATAACACAAAATGACCACAAATAGACACAAAACGATGACAACGACATGACAGACCGCTATGAAGTGAGTTGAAATGACCAGGATAGAACACAACAATACAAGGAGATGCAAGATGTCGGTAAAGTGACACAAGGGATTTAAACGGACTATCAAGAGCTCCTTGGGTTTTCGCCCGTCCACAACTCGTTTCCGTGACTGAAGTCTTAAGAAACACGAACACACTCTTACCCATATGATAAAAACGCTAAACAAGAATGCTAATGCTAACGCTGTCAGGCACGCCTAAGTCACGGAAACACAAACACACTCTTAGCCACATGATAAAAACGCTAAACGAGAATGCTAATGCTGTCAGGCACGCCTAAGTCACGGAAACACAAACACACTCTTAGCCACATGATAAAAACGCTAAACGAGAATGCTAATGCTAACACTGTCAGGCATGCCTTAGTCTCGGAAACACAAATACACTCTTACCTACGTGAAAAAAACGCTAAAAGAGAAGGCTAATGCGAACGCTGCCAGGCACGCCCAAGTCACCACTCTCACCCACGTGACAAAAACGCTACAGGAGAAGGCTAATGTTAATGCTAATGCTATCAGGCACGCCCAAGTCACGGAAGCACAAACACACTCTTACCTACGTGATAAAAACGCTAAAAGAGAAGGCTAATGCTGTCAGGCATGCCTTAGTCTCGGAAACACAAACACACTCTTAGCCACATGATAAAAACGCTAAACGATAATGCTAATGCTAACGCTGTCAGGCACGCCTAAGTCACGGAAGCACAAACACACTCTTACCCGCGCTATAAAAACGCTAAAAGAGAATGCTAATGCTGTCAGGCACGCCTTAGTCTCGGAAACACAAATACACTCTTACCTACGTGAAAAAAACGCTAAAAGAGAAGGCTAATGCGAACGCTGCCAGGCACGCCCAAGTCACCACTCTCACCCACGTGACAAAAAACGCTACAGGAGAAGGCTAATGTTAATGCTAATGCTATCAGGCACGCCCAAGTCACGGAAGCACAAACACACTCTTACCTACGTGATAAAAACGCTAAAAGAGAAGGCTAATGCTGTCAGGCATGCCTTAGTCTCGGAAACACAAACACACTCTTACCTACGTGATAAAAACGCTAAAAGAGAAGGCTAATGCTAACGCTCGCCCGCTAGCTAGTTAGCTCATTAGCCTTACCTTAGCGCCGCAGGTGTGTTCACATCCAGTCTCACTCGTGTTCGACAAAAAATAGCTTTAAAGCTTGTTTCACATCCATGCGTCTTGGGTAATTGAGTATTTTCACAGGACTGACAAACCGAGGGAAGGGTTCCAACATTGCTTTAAATCTGTTTTCCAACTTCGTTTCTCCGCGTTTCTGCTCTCCTTCCAACAGGTAATTTTCCGTTGAGGACACACGGTGTGGCCAATGAGAACACACGCAAGCCAACAACGGCAGACAAATACGCCAATGGGGGGGGGGGCATGATAGCATCACAGACACGCATACAGAGGGAGACAGCGCGGAGGGATACAAAGCTGAGATGTAGAACTTGTATCTCTTTGGTCAGAGTTTTAAACTACTGCCATTAACTGCGTTAACTTTTAACACCTTCTTTGTTTGGATAATTTATTGAAATGTGTTTTCTTGACTTCTAAATTTGATTTGACGGGGCAATACATTTGTTTAGGGGGGTACTGCCCCCTCTTGCCCCTGTATAGAGCCGGTCCCGATTTAAACTGTCAGTGCCATGCAGAAGAATTCATTTAACTTTTACATTGACAAGCATACAGAACACTCGTGTTCTTGATGTAAAATGTGAATTATTACGTAAATGTATAAAAAGAAAAATGAAAACATTAAGATATAATTGTGATTTTTCTTTTTTGTAAGTGGAAAATATTTGCACAAAATCTCCTAAAGCATTCTTTTAATACCACTGAATTTAGGCGTACTTTAAAAAAAAATTTAAAGCAGCTCTAATAAAGTTCATATGAACAATGGATGAAATTGCTATATAATGTGAATGTGTCCCCTCAGCTGCACAGTTTGTGTCTAATCAGTCATCAACAGCAGCAGACAGCAGTGTTAGTCAAACGTTTTTTACACAATATTTTATTTTAGTATATTCACCTTTAGAAAATGTCTTCCTGTATGATTGGTCCATCCAGGTGAAATACTGGTCTTAATAAAATGTGACAAATTCCATTTGTTAGAGCTCCTCTGTTAACAGTCAAATCTTGTTTAGCAGATGTAATGATTAACAATAAATATTTTGTGTAGTTTGAAGCTTATTTATCATTAGCATTGAAACCTTTTTAAATGGTCTACACATGGTTTGCAAATGATGTAAATCGAAATCTGCAAAGCAATATAAGCAACTAACAATAACCCCTAGTGGCACAAACTATCTGATCCAATGTCTTCTACAGTTTGGTTCAAGCAAACAACAATCACCCATCAGCCGCAACATTAAAACCACTGACGAATGAATTGAGTAACATTGATCATTTCCTTACAGTACAATATTCTGGGAAACCTTGGGTCCTGACATTCATTTGGATTTTACTCTGTTAGTACCACCCACCTAAACATTGTTGTAGACCAAACTGGATGTTGGGAGTTTGGAGGCCAGGTCAACACCTCTGTCTTTGTTCCTCGAGCAGTTTCTGTGGTGTGGTGGGAGCAATGTCCCACTGGGGAGGCCCCTGCCATTGGGGAGTATTGTTGCCATCGCGTGCTTGGTCGACAACAATGTTTAGTAATGTGTCAAAGTAACATCCAGATGAATGTCAGGACCCAAAGTTTCACAGTAGAACATGATAAAATGTAATTTTAGTCACATTAGCGGTGTGGCTACACCAGTGTTATGCAGAATGAAATATGTCAACAATCATTAGATGGATAAACCAGTCCAGATATTCATGTTCCACCCCATTGAATTGTTATAACCTTGGTGATCCCTTGACATTTCTTCTGGTGCTTCATCAACTTTTACTTTGCCTCATACTTCCAAATACCTGCATAGCTAATGACATCCCTGTCGGCTTTAAAAAGAGACTGAATATTTGATTCGCATTTGTGTGGTTGCCTGAAACATAACTCCAAATAAAAGCTAATATAACTTTGTGGGCAAGCAGGGCAACTATTTACTCACACATCAACTTTATAATATGATAATATGTCAATGTTAATTTTACAGCTTGTTGCACTGCTCCCAAGTGGCTAAAAAACATTAATGCACAAATTTTTTTTTTTATTTTGGTCATGATTGCATGACAGAAATTGCATTTGGTGCTTGTTTGTTCTAATCGAGAGCAACGTGATTTGTAGAACTATTTGCTGTTGTGACCCCCAGTGCTTCTCTACTGTCATTTTGGCCTGATATTCCACATTCCTCTCCACATTCCTATCAGAGTGTGTCGGAATGACCTCATCCTGTATGCGTACAGGATAGGGTTTAGGGCTGAGTTGGCATGGGAAAGTAAAATGGCTCCAAGTGTAAGAGACATGGGGATATCACATTGTGGGCAGAGCAGCAGGACACAGTTAATGAGGTGAATAGGCAGCCAGCAGACCATGAAGAGAAACAGGACCAGGAAGAGGGAGGTGGCCTTCCGCACCTCCTGACAGGTGTGGGTGCTGGATTTGGCCACATTGGTCTCTCCCAGATGGTGCTCAGTGGAGGCAGAGCTAATGCTTGTAGATATAGCTGAGGCGATCTTGAACTTGTGCTTTGTAAAAACAGCGGTGGTCTCAGTTTCAATAAGGGACCCACTGCCAAACTTTTCCTTGGGTTGTCTGCTCGTTCCTTTTCCTGTCCCCAGGTCTGTTTCCTCTTCTATGCTTCCTCCTACACCCGAACTCCCAGTGTCCTCTGTCCCAGTCCCACTGCTCCCACAGCCAGGAGCTCTCATGCTCTTTGCGGTTCCCCTGGCCACAGCAATGCGCCTGACTTGGCGGCGAACGGTGAGGAAGATGCGGCCGTAGATGATGAACATGGCCACCAGAGGTACCAAGAGGCAGCAGAAGAAGTTGAAGTAAACCATGTAGCTCATGTCCACCACACAGGTAAAGATACAGTAGCTGGAATGAGAGGCCAGGATGAGGACTGGGGCACAATTGGGGGAAAATCTTTGGTCTATATCTTCCCATACATTCATTAATCATTGATGAATCAGTTCACTCTTTCATTCATTCTTCTACCCAGTCATTCAGTGATCTATCCAGTTATGCTATTTCTCTGTATTCTTACAATTCATTCCTCTATCAGCACCACTCCCTCATTCATCCATTCATCTGCCCATCATCCCTCCACCCATCCTCAACCTCTTACTCAGAGTCTGCTGGTTGTCTTTGCCAATCCATGAGTGGCACAGAACCAGAGATGGCCCCAAGGCCCCAGGTGACCAGCAGGGCCAACTGGGCGTTCCTGGGGCTCATCATGCGCTGGTACTGGAAGGGCAGAAGGATGGCCATGTAGCGTTCTGCAGCCACTGCTAGCAGGCTTAAGATGGAGCTCTAGAAGAGAAAAAACATTTTTTTAAAATCGTCCCATAGGGCTGTATGCAGAAAAAGTTTAATCTTGGTATTTGAATTACCAGAATAAAAGGGAACTTGTATATATGGGCAGGTTATGGATGAGCCACTGGTTAATTCTTTGTACCTGAGTGAGTACCATCAGGATGCTGAGCAGCACTAGGCAGAGGGGAAGGTTATGGCGAGGTTGACCCAGGTCTGTCAGCACTGCACAGGGAATGGCCACCAGGCCCACCAGGATGTCTGCCACTGCCAATGATAGCTTGAGACACACAATAAAACACACTTTATTCTCATTTAGATATCTGCTTGCTATTTTCAAAGATACATTTTTGAAGATTGTTAAGAATTCCACTTTTCATAGAGAGATGGAACAAATTTCCTTACCAGAAAGTAGTTGGTGACAGTGCGAAGCTTCTTGTTGCGAATAACAGCCAGGCAAACCAAGAAGTTTCCAATGAGGGCCAGCATGGCAATAATGAGCTCCATGGCAATGTACAGCCCTTTAAGACGGGGTTGGTATCCATACGGCATCTCTGCCGTACAGCTATTAGGAGTTACATTCATGACGAGAGGGAGACAGATTCCACGGTCACCTAAACAAAAGGTATAGGTTGTAAAAAATTCCAGTCTTTGAGCTACATAGTAAATAACCTGTTAAATAATAAGCCAACCCAAGTAGAGGGTGCTAAAGAACTAAATGACACCCCACCACACCACCTGTCATGATAGCTGCATCCACTAGGGTGTCATGACTGGCAGTGACCAGACCAAACACGCTCAACCCCCTGGACTCACTGATACGTCCCATTGGAAGAAATACTTGCAGTTGCTAACACAGCTTTACTTATCCCCACTACCACCATCACAGGCACCAATGAACTTGTATCTTTTAACAGTAATTGTGGAGATACTTAGTTATAAAATCAAGACTGTGACATGAGAGAGTGTTGTAATTCCCAGCTGCAAAGGAATAATAGCATAAGGACAGAATCACCCAGACCTGAGACTGAACAATACTGGAAGGACATATACACACACCAGAGGCTGGTGGACCTAGAAGCAGACCAGAGCAACCTCCCAGAACAAGAACCAGTCAATATCAAAGGATAGACATCCAATGATGAGTTTAAGGCATGAAAAGCTCCAGGACCTAACATGATCCACTCCTACTGGCTGAAGAAGCTAACAGCACTCCATGATTGTCCAGGCAGCACAAATGAGCAAGGCACTCACCCTGACAGACTAACACAGGGCAGGACAATCCTGATCCCCGCAAGGGTACAGCACCCTCAAACTACTGGCAGATAACCTGCCTCTTCACAACATGAAAGCTCCTCTCAGGCATCATTGCAGTTAAGATAAGCAGATACATGAGTCAATACATGAGCAAAGCTCACAAGGACATTGGAAACAACACCAGACAGTGAAAGCACCAGCTACTGGTTGACAGAGCAATCACCCAAGACTCTAGGACTTGAAAGACCTCAGCCCTGCCTGGATTGACTACAAGAAAGCCTACGACTCAATGCCCCACACGTAGATATTGGAGTGCTTGGTACTATACAAGGCTAATAGTGCACTGATAACGTTTATCAAGATCAAACTCAGGTCACTGCAACCTGACATGCACCTAACCTGGTGAGTTACTGGTGCACCCCTACCATGCTACTATAGTTTCATCATTTCATTCATCATATTATATATATTATATGCTTGCTATGAACATCACATACCCTATGTTTTCTCTTGGCAAGGAAAGACATGTTAATAGAGTTCAAGATTTTACCTATGTATAGGTAGGTAGATAACACATACCATACATATGTATTAGATAGATACAGTATGCTGGACCATAAACAAAGAGTGGGCAATAGGTCAGGGCAAATATAAACTTTAGTTTCATTTTATTTTGGAACACAAAGACAGTCGTATGCGTGGGGTGTGCCTCTGCAAAAGAGCTCCCACACTGATTACACAGACTGAATTTAGCACAGTGGGGAGGGCTGAGATATGAAAAGAGCAAGGAGCAGTGGTTATTGTGAAGCTCAGCCTGTGGTCTTTATGCTGACCAACTGAGCAGTGAAAATTGGTCCTGATAAGAGACAAAAACAATGACACACACACACACAGACATATACAAGAAGCGTGCAGACCTGACTATTCCCTATTTACACACACTGATAGGGATCCTGCCTGTTGCTGTGCACATGGGTAAACAGATAGATACTGTGAACTAAACAGACTCCACAAATAAACTCACTGTAAATCAACACTATTCCTTTTAAATATGGAGGTCTGAATTTCCCTGTCATTCCAAGCAAAAGAGACAGAATGAAATGAGAAGCTGGATGAGTGAATAGGGAGTGTACAGAAATTTGGGAGGGAGGGTTCAACCCTATGTTTGGCTTTTTAAAAAAGCAAGTTACAGGTTGTGTTATGCATGCATCACATGTAGAGCTGAATTATTCAATAAATGGATTATCATACAATTAATTGGCAAGTAATCAGTTAATAATTTTATTCATTTTATCAAGCAAAAATGCCAGATATTGTTATGAACAATAGGTGAACCCAGCCGCAGGGTACAGACTCAGTTCAGATGATCAAGTGAAGGTTTATTGGTCAGTCCAGTAAACGTGCAGAGGGCAGAGGAGGGATGGCAGTTGGCAGAGCAGTGAGCGGGGTGATGAAGCACAGGTTTGAGGGAGGCTGGAGACCAGTGAAGCTGAGCTGGTTTGGGTGGTGGGTTGTGTTGTGAGCGTGGCAGGCAGAGAGACAAGCAAGGCAAACAGGCAAGGAGGCAAACATGCAGTGATCCTCGGGCACACTGAGACAAGAGTTAGTGTGGAGAAAACACAAGGAACAAACTCGGAATACACAGTTCTAAGCAACATCAAACATCAAATACCAAACTGGCTGAAACTACAAACAGGCTGGGGGAGATCTACTGCCGGACGGATGAGGAGTAGACAGACTGAAGATCAGTGGTGGAGGATGCACAGGAGACACAGAAAAAAAGGGGAAAACACAAGAAACTGAAGGGATAAACTAGTGGCTGTAATTCTAGGCTAGGCTAAAGGTATAAGTAATTATTTAACTGTACAGTATACCTACTATACATAGTGGGTATATATAACCACTATACATTGTGGGTACATGCTAACTCTGTCACATTTCATTTTATCATAACTCTGTTCTAATGCAGATTAAAGAGAAGATGGCTGCTACTAGATATACTGAAAAAAACAAACCAAACAAAAGCCTCCCTCTTACAAGAAATAATCTATAAAGATTATTATCTGTCATTTTGTAAAACTGATATTTTCTTCCTACTAGCTGGTACAAATTAATGGTAATTATCTTGATGAAACTTGTGATTAGATCTCACAAGAAAAGAGTGAAATAAAATGTGGGCATAAAAATATCAGAACACCTTCTCGCTAAAGGAAAAATTACATAACCCTGCTCCTTTTCTTTCTCTTCCTCCCTCTAAATAATAAGTTTGACCAGTCCCTCAGAGACTGTGACAAAAGAACTAAAAATGGGCAAAATAAGACAAATTACTGGAAGTATGAAGTATTTTGCTGGATGAAGTAGTTTTTTTTTTTTTCCAAAATATTTTTATTGAAAAATACAGTAAAATGTTTCCAATTACAGGGATACAGTTATCCTTTTTTTTAAATATACATATATGCATATGTAAACAGTCACATACACACATACACAAACGAAAATGAACAAAAACACACTATGTGAATACCCCCCCACCCATACCCCAACTCAGCACTTCTCGACCAATACGCACACTACTGGTTATTTATGCGATATAAAATGTACCACGGTAATAGGCAGAAATTCAATCAGGTAGTACCTCTAAATTAGTGAAATAGGAAATAAAGGGTTGCCATTTGTGAAAAAATTTGACAGTACATTCTCTTAATGTATATTTAATTTTCCCAAGCTTTAAAAAAAACATGATGTCTTTAAGCCACCGGGAGATAGAAGGACATTTAGCAGACTTCCAATGTAACAATAATAAACGTCTTGCAAGTAAGGATGGTTGGAGATTTACACCAAGAACAGTTGACATAATGATAAAATAACCCGCCCAAAAATCTTTCAGACCGGGACAAAGAAAAAACATGTGGCTGAGGTGACAAGGAGAGCCATGACATTTATCACATTTGTCTTCCACTTCCGAATATAGTACAGACAGTCTAGACTTGGAGAAATGCACCCTGTGTAAGACCTTAAATTGAATAAGTCCAAGACGTGCACAAGAAGTGGTAGATTTTACCCTCTCTATGGCTTGTTCCCAGGAGTCCTCATGTATTTGTATTCCCAGTTCACCTTCCCATGTACACTTAAGTTTAACATCTGAGTGGTTGCTAAAAGCCAAAATAATATTATACAACTTTGAAGTGAGTCCTCTGTGATGAGGAGTAAATGATAACATTGTTTCCCATTGCTGTTCTGGCGGTACAGAAGGGAAATTAGGGAAACACTTAGCAACAAAAACGCGAGTTTGAAAATAGCGAAACAGATGACTAACAGGGAGGCCGTAGCGAGATGACAAATTGGCAAAGCTATCAAATACACCACTTACATATAAATGTTTGAATTGTGTAATACCCTTGTCATGCCACGTTGAAAATGTTGAGTCTGAAAGTGATGGAGGAAATAGATGGTTGTTATTTATAGGACTTGAGGAAGATGCAGCTACAAATTTAAAGTGCCACCTAAATTGAAACCAGATTTTAAGTGTGTTAAGAACCACTTGATTCTCAGTATATAAAGAGGGTTTTGTAGGTAAAGAGGAATAAAGTAGAGCAGGTATGGAAGATCCCTTACAGGATGATAGTTCCAATTTACACCAAGAGGGTCCAGAAGATTTTAACCAGTAGCAAAGTTTATGGATGTGAGCAGCCCAATAATAGGCTTGGAAATTAGGTAGTGCAAGTCCTCCACTAAGTCTGCATCTCTGAAGTAAAGACTTACGAACTCTAGGTGACTTCCCACCCCAAATAAAAGAACATATTATCTTGTCCAATGAGTCAAAAAAAAATGTTTAGGTAGAAAAAGAGGAATTGACTGGAATAAAAATAAGAAGTTTTGGTAAGATATTCATCTTTACAACGTTAATCTTGCCGATTAATGAAAGGGGGAGGTTACCCCATCTTTGAATAGCAGATGTAATCTTTGAGATTAGTGGAGTGAAATTAGCTGATGCAAGGCTGGATAAAGAACGAGTCACATTAATACCTAGGTATTTAAACCCTGATGGACTAAAGTGAAAAGGGAAATCAGACTGCTGAAGAAGACATGCTGCAGTACTGGATGAAGTAGTTTAAGTTCGAATCATGATGGTTACTCACCTGCACTTGGCTTCTGGTGCTGTCATCACACTGCTGGACCCAGACCATCCAAGACAAAACTGACTCTGATGGATGAGACACATCAGAGTTCACTGAAGGGAAACCAGGACAGAGGGAGGAGGAGCATGATGTGCCAGGATGAAACCACACCCTTCACCACTTTTCCCTCTATCCCTCTCTCTTCCACCGTTCCCTCTCTTTCTTGTATAGGAGATAAAAAGATAATGCAAAATACGTCAAGCTTGAGCCTGTTGAATGAACAGCAGCAGTTACCACACTGATCTGAATGTTTGTGAAATGGAAAAGGAGATATGCTTTGACGTAAATCCCTAACCTGTTCCCGACAAAACAAATATATCATATTAAATTTTAAATTATGTTCACTTGACCTACACTTTCGTGTGGTAAAATACTGTTATATTACAGTAAAGAACAATGATGTCAAAGCCAAATATAGCAAAACATAGTTGATGTGCAACTAAATGAAAAACGTGTGTACTTATGTGACAAAAATGTAATTGTGAATTTCAAAATGGGTCTCTCTGCAAGTGTTAATGCACTGTTACTTGTTATTTCATGAACTTGAAAAACAGAAATTGAAATTGTGGCATGAGCAAAAGTTTGGACACCCTTCTACTTTTAAAACCCTCAGAACTGACCTGTTAAGACTTGAAGAAATGTCAGCTGATGAAACTTCCAGAACTGATCTAATATGTGACTCTTCAAACCATGGGCTCTCCTAAGCCAGTGACTAACTGAGGCTATATAAAATATACCAAAGTGCTTCAGAAGCTTCCCACTGTCTGAGTCATTTTGGAAACAAGTGCTGTGGACTGATGAAGTTAAAAGTGAGCTCTCTGGCCACAATCAGCAAAGGTGTGTTTGGAGAGAAGAAAAAGGGGACAGCATCTGATAAAAAAAGAACACCTTGCCAGCTGTAAGGCATGGAAGTGGAGATATTCTGCTTTTAGGACAGCCCTCCTCTCACTTAAACATAATTTCAAATCTGTGGACAGATTTTAAACACATGTGTGCATGTTCAAGACAGCCTAAAATATCTCAGAACTTGATGTGATCTGCAAGGAGGGGGAATTGGATGTGGAGAAATGACAAGGTTTGTGTAAGCTGCATTATGGACCATGCAAAAAAAATGCCCACTATCCCTCCTCAGTAGATAAATGTGAAAAGACTCTGCACTTACATAATTCAGCACATGGAAGCTCAAACATTCAAATTAGGCTAGAGTTTAGGGGGACTTTAAATTTGATAGGTAATACATAAGCACTACTCTTTTTGTATACAGTCTATGGCAGAGGATGTCAAACTCAATTTCATCCCAGGCCACATCAGCACTGTGGTTGACCTCAAAGGGCCAGTTGTAACTATGAGACTATGTAAATGTACCTGCTCTGCCATTACATATTTGCCCCTGCAATCAATTACTATTAGTTAAAAAAAATAATTAATAACTAGCTTTGAAAGGTACGTTATCAGGGGTGTGTGGCAGTTGCTTTTTTTTCTCTTCCACCAGTCCAACCAAGCCAGTTCTCCAACCACCACTGATAATAAGCCCCACCAACTTCTCCCAGGTTAATTTCATTTCACTTACGAACTCCACCTCACTGAAGATGTCCTTCTCCCTTGTCGTCCCGTGCATGGCGGCCACATTAAGAACTCCTCACTGACAGACAAGTCTGTCTTAATGCTATATAAAAAAATAAATAAATACGCTGTGTCAGTATTGTCAATACCAGATAACTGCGCACCTCCTCAGCCAGCAGTGTCGTCACATGTTCTGCTAGTTCCCTGACTCTGTACTGCCATGGTATTTCGTGACAAGCTAACATTGTTAAAAGCCTTTCTCTGGTCACATTCCTTCAGCATACACTGCTTTAACATGCAAAGAAGCAAAGCAAAGAAGACATACCGGCTTGTCTCCATTAAGCACAAACATGTATTTGCTTTCCCAGCTCTAATTAAATTACCTTCCCTCTGCATTAACTTTTCTTGGACATTTTGAGACTAAATACGTTTTCCCCCAATTCCATTGTGACTAAAAGTGACTAAAACAACCACTGTCGGAAATGGTCAATATTGAAACACTGCCATCCAGTGGCTAGATGCTTTCATTGCACAGGTAACAAAATCGAGATGCGTTTACTGTCCTCGAGTAAAGTGCGAAAGCATTGTATTTTACAATAATCACGGTCTTTGAAAGCTCTTGATGGGCACATAAAATGAAGTGGCGGGCCTGATTTAGCGTGGTGAGTTTGACATGTCTGTTCAATGGTACTATTCCACTGTAGTGCAGTCTCGTTTTCCACCACTGGATATCGTCAAAACAGTTATGTTGTTCATATTATTTTGAAAACGCCAACCCGGAAGTACTAGTAGATCAAGTGACGATAGGTTCAACGTCCCGGAGAATGATGCCTTATTTGAAGTACAGTTGAGTAGTCAGTGGGGAGGATGTTTTCTTCTGTCGCTGTTAATAATGTGAGAATGCTGTAGCGAGATACGACGCAGTATATTTGAAGAGTTATATCTTGTCCAGACCGTTAGCTTCAGACAGACACACAGACAGAGATGTCAGGCTTCAGTGCTGAGCTTATAGACTACCTGGAGGGTAGGATAACTTTTGAGGAGTTCGACAGAAGGAGGGACGAGCGGAGGGCAAAGGTGAGTCCCAAACTATGAGTAAAAACAGGTGCCTGAAGTCCTGTATACTTGTTATCTGTTCAGGAGCCCTCACTGTTCAAGAGCGGAGCTAAGTTATCTAGTTGTGGAAGTAGCAATGTTTACATCCTCATTATAACTCGCATTAGTTTTATAGACTGAACTACCACTGTTGGTTTTCCTGCTTTTACTTAACTGTGAAGTCTTCCCTGTAATAAACAGTGTTGCAGGTGACATAAAGTCGATGTGTTGTTTCCTCTCTCAGGAGTCAGGGGTATCAGCTGAAGAGGTGGAGGATGATGCTCAGCCCTCGACGTCAGCACAAATCCCGGCGAAATCGGTAAAAATGAATGTCTGGCTGACAATAGGAAGATGACATGACTTTTACTTAAGTAACTCTGATATAACTCTCCTGTCCCGGCAGAAGAGGGAGTCAGCCCAGGGGTCCAGCTGGCCTTTGCCTCCATGCTGGGGGAAGACAGCCTAAAATATCTCAGAACTTGATGTGATCTGCAAGGAGGGGGAATTGGATGTGGAGAAATGACAAGGTTTGTGTAAGCTGCATTATGGACCATGCAAAAAAAAAAATGCCCACTATCCCTCCTCAGTAGATAAATGTGAAAAGACTCTGCACTTACATAATTCAGCACATTGAAGCTCAAACATTCAAATTAGGCTAGAGTTTAGGGGGACTTTAAATTTGATAGGTAATACATAAGCATTACTCTTTTTGTATACAGTCTATGGCAGAGGTGTCAAACTCAATTTCATCCCAGGCCACATCAGCACTGTGGTTGACCTCAAAGGGCCAGTTGTAACTATGAGACTATGTAAATGTACCTGCTCTGCCATTACATATTTGCCCCTGCAATCAATTACTATTAGTTAAAAAAAAATAATTAATAGCTAGCTTTGAAAGGTACGTTATCAGGGGTGTGTGGCAGTTGCTTTTTTTCTCTTCCACCAGTCCAACCAAGCCAGTTCTCCAACCACCACTGATAATAAGCCCCACCAACTTCTCCCAGGTTAATTTCATTTCACTTACGAACTCCACCTCACTGAAGATGTCCTTCTCCCTTGTCGTCCCGTGCATGGCGGCCACATTAAGAACTCCTCACTGACAGACAAGTCTGTCTTAATGCTATATAAAAGTTGGCTAAATACGCTGTATCATAGTATTTCGTGACAAGCTAACATTGTTAAAAGCCTTTCTCTGGTCACATGCCTTCAGCATACACTGCTTTTAACATGCACCTTCTGAAAAACGCTTTGAAGCTCGGGTGATTTTCTTCGGCCACAATAAAGTTAGTTTTCACCGGTGCATCATTTTTTGCTAACACATTCTTCTGAAAATTCAGGCTGCTTAATTCTTGGAGCTTCAGTTGCTTTTCTTGGTGGCTAAGGTTAGCATCCTTAGCTCCGTGCTAGATGTCTAACCGTCGACGAAAACTGTATTTCTTGGACACTGCCGCTGCCTCGTAGCAAAGAAGACATACCGGCTTGTCTCCATTAAGCACAAACATGTATTTGCTTTCCCAGCTCTAATTAAATTACCTTCCCTCTGCATTAACTTTTCTTGGACATTTTGAGACTAAATACGTTTTCCCCCAATTCCATTGGGGTGACTAAAACAGTGACTAAAACAACCACTGCTCGGAAATGGTCAATATTGAAACACTGCCATCCAGTGGCTAGATGCTTTCATTGCACAGGTAACAAAATCGAGATGCGTTTACTGTCCTCGAGTAAAGTGCGAAAGCATTGTATTTTACAATAATCACGGTCTTTGAAAGCTCTTGATGGGCACATAAAATGAAGTGGCGGGCCTGATTTAGCGTGGTGAGTTTGACATGTCTGTTCAATGGTACTATTCCACTGTAGTGCAGTCTCGTTTTCCACCACTGGATATCGTCAAAACAGTTATGTTGTTCATATTATTTTGAAAACGCCAACCCGGAAGTACTAGTAGATCAAGTGACGATAGGTTCAACGTCCCGGAGAATGATGCCTTATTTGAAGTACAGTTGAGTAGTCAGTGGGGAGGATGTTTTCTTCTGTCGCTGTTAATAATGTGAGAATGCTGTAGCGAGATACGACGCAGTATATTTGAAGAGTTATATCTTGTCCAGACCGTTAGCTTCGGACAGAGACACAGACAGAGATGTCAGGCTTCAGTGCTGAGCTTATAGACTACCTGGAGGGTAGGATAACTTTTGAGGAGTTCGACAGAAGGAGGGACGAGCGGAGGGCAAAGGTGAGTCCCAAACTATGAGTAAAAACAGGTGCCTGAAGTCCTGTATACTTGTTATCTGTTCAGGAGCCTCACTGTTCAAGAGCGGAGCTAAGTTATCTAGTTGTGGAAGTAGCAATGTTTACATCCTCATTATAACTCGCATTAGTTTTATAGACTGAACTACCACTGTTGGTTTTCCTGCTTTTACTTAACTGTGAAGTCTTCCCTGTAATAAACAGTGTTGCAGGTGACATAAAGTCGATGTGTTGTTTCCTCTCTCAGGAGTCAGGGGTATCAGCTGAAGAGGTGGAGGATGATGCTCAGCCCTCGACGTCAGCACAAATCCCGGCGAAAATCGGTAAAATGGAATGTCTGGCTGACACTGGAAGATGACATGACTTTTACTTAAGTAACTCTGATATAACTCTCCTGTCCCGGCAGAAGAGGGAGTCAGCCCAGGGGTCCAGCTGGCCTTTGCCTCCATGCTGGGGGAAACACCAGAGCCACCATCTTCCGAAGAGGAGGGAGATGAGGAAGAGGAAGACACCTTGAGCTACGTTGATGACGAAGATGATGAGGATTACAAGGTGGACGAGGAGGAGGGAGAAAAGGCAGAGGTGGGGCTGGAGGAGAAGAAGCAGCAGAGGCAAGCAGGAAGAGGAGGGAGAGGAGCGGGGAGGAGGAGGAGGAGGAAGAAAGAGGAGGAGGTGGAGGATCTGACGGTGGGAGATGTGTTCGCACTGGAGATGGAGCTGAACCGAGAAAACAAGAAGATGATGAAGGTGAGAGGAGAGACTTTGGTGTAGTGGATGCAGTGTCGAATCTTGCACTGAATTAAATCTTATAGAGGATTTGTGCATCCTATGCAGAGTCTCACCATGCACATCACCTCTTTTATTCTAAATAAATTTAAGAGTGAGACCTACTCTGACATCTGTTTTATAGAAAAAAGAAAGAGAAGGAATACTTGTACATTGACGTAAATCATTTCAAATTTTCAATTTGTGCTTCATCAGACCCGTGGACTTTATGTAAAAAGTACCTGTTTATTCATTTGGAAGCTGCAAGCAGAACTGCCCTTCATCTGACAACATTAGACTCTTTCCAATAACGTCCAGCAGTTGTTCAGCCTCTTTTTCCACGTGGCTTAAAAATGAGTTTGAATGACTTAAACCTGAGTAAATGTGAACGTCCAACTTCAGTTGTAGAGGCGTTAATTCCAGCTCTTAATGTGTTAGTTTGTGATTCTGCTTGTGCTCAG
The DNA here is from genome assembly GCF_001640805.2 of Lates calcarifer. NCBI lineage: Eukaryota > Metazoa > Chordata > Actinopteri > Centropomidae > Lates > Lates calcarifer. The sequence continues at coordinate 12,315,962 of NC_066854.1, forward strand.
GAAAGGCGTCATCGCAGCAAGCTGCCCCGAGCTCTGAGAGGCCTGATGGGAGAAGCCAACATCCGCTATGCCAGAGGAGAGAAAGAGGACGCCATTTTGATGTGTATGGAGATCATAAGACAAGGTATGCAACAACCTCTGTGTGTTTTGGAGCTATTAAGTCAGTAATAAGTAATACAAGTTCAAACTAGACATCTACAGTAAATGTATCTCCTCTCCCTTCTCCTGCAGCTCCTCTGGCTTATGAGCCTTTCTCTACGTTGGCTATGATTTACGAGGATGATGAAGACATGGACAAAGCGCTGCAGTTCAGTCTGATCGCCGCCCACCTGAACCCCTCAGACTGTGAGGAGTGGATCAGACTGGCTGAAATGTCTCTGGAGCAGGACAACATCCGACAGGCCATCGTCTGCTACACCAAAGGTTCATCTGCCACACTCACTCACTGTTAATTTTTGCTTTGACATTTTTTTATGTTTTTGTCTGGTTAGAACACGCAGTGTTACGTAACAAAGGCACTGCATACCAACAAAGGCAGCATCAGTATTTGGGGCTGCTTTGGTGCCTCTGCCCGGGGCCTGGACAGTTCTCTGTTATGGAGGGGAAAATTAATTTTATCAAGGTATCACAGGATAATGTCAGCGTGGCTGTCCACCAGCTGAAGCGCAGTAGAAGTTGGGTGATGCAGCAGGACTTACAAGGTGTTTCCCCAAAGCATTGTAACTTAAGACACACACAGTAGTGCTGGTAGATTAATGAGCGCCTGCTACCCACTCACAAGAGGCCAAGAGTGACTTAAGAAGATCAGGAACCCAAAACTACATTTCACTGAATTAGCATTGTTTTAATATACAGCATTACTTTTCAGACCATTAAATACACCATGCTACTTACAAGTGCGTTCAATAGTCTTGTCAACACCACAGCTGATGTTAATGTTTGCTCACTCTTCACACCCATCATGGGAAACATGTAGGAATGACACTCTTGACTTCCAGGAGTGACAGTCTGACTGTTTGATTGACAGCCATCAAGTACGACCCCACCAACGTGCGGTACCTGTGGGAGCGCTCCAGCCTCCACATGCGTCTGGGTGAGCACAAGCAGTGCATGGACGGCTACCGCAGAATCCTCTTACTGCTGCCGATGGAGGACGGAGAGCATTTCATGCAGCTCTCCAAGGACATGGCCAAGTACGGGATACACCCTGACATATAGAGAGAATGTAACAGCCAGCTCAGTCTCATACACACGTGTGCATGCATACACACAAACATGTGTACATGTGTATATAAAATTGTGTTTTAGTAATGAATGGAAGCAGTATTTCCTTACTAAAACTTTTATTGAAAATATCTGATTCTAAGATGTTTATGTTGTACAGCTCATGTTTGTGTGTGTGTGTCTGTTGTATAGGAGTTACTATGAGAGTAATGACTTACCTTCAGCTCTGAGTGTGATAGAGGAAGCTCTGGCGCGACACCCCACCCTGGTCAGCGATGACTTCATCAACATGGCAGCTGAGCTCTATATTTCCAGTCGCCAGTACAACAAGGCCCTGCAGGTACGCCACTGTGTGCCTGCCTGTGTTAAAGAGTGTGTGTGTGTGTGTTAAACTGTGGGTTAGGGGTTAACTAACTACCCCTCACTTTGCCACAGCTTGCCCATGTTATTTCTTTTCCCCCAGGTCTTGGTCCAGTTTGCAGGCATTGTTTTGGTAAGGGCTGAATCCGAATCAGACCTCACGGTGAAAACACAAGAGGAGAAAGTGGTAGAGAAGACGGAAGAGGAGCAGGAGAAGAAGAATGAAGAAGGTGCAACGACTGAAGAGGAAATAACAGCTGAGGAGAACAGTGAGTAGATCACCAGTCCATCACATTCACACCTACGAGAGCAGATGTCGCCATAAGACACTGCACATCAGTTGTTGAAGATGAGATCTGAACCACTGGAGTACAGTATCTGACAGACCAGCTCTCAGACCTGATATGTTTGATGTGTTGGTGATAGAAAGCAAAACTGCTATTTGTCATTATTGTTAGCTACAAGGTACTGATGCAGTTACTCATTACAACAACAACCATCTCACTTATCTTACAGAGGATGGTAAGGTTTGAAATTGATCAGTAGGTAGTTGTGTACAGCTGTGATTTTCCCACACTCCCACACTCCTCTTCTCTTCCTGTACACACTGTAATCATAGCTGGTGTTTTTGGAACATGAAGCTATCAAAACTGATTGAGAATGTGTTTGTGTGTGTATGTTTGTGTGTATCCAGGTGCAATTAAACATGTCCAGGTACCAGACACTGTCCCCGTGGACCTGAGGGCCAAGCTAATTGTCTGCCTCATTCACCTGCATGTCTACAGTCCTGTGGAGGTAAACCAAACTTACATGGCTTTCACAAAAGGAGAGATGAATTAATTATTGAGAAATTTAACCCAAGAATCTTCATTTCTAGCAATGGTATTTAACTTTTTGGAAACTGACAGTGTAATAATGACAAGATCTGTTTCTGTTTGTACTACCCGCTCATAGAGCCTGGTGCAGTTGCTGATGGAGCAGAGTCCAGAGGAGATTGGTGACTTGTACCTGGATGTAGGTGAAGCCTACCTGGAGGAGGGCGAGTACATGTCTGCTCTGCCTCTGCTGTCTTCCCTCGTCATATCCGACAAGTACAACCTAGCTGTCGTCTGGCTCCGACACGCAGGTGAGACCAACAGTGAAGTGATTCGCATATCTTAAATGAAGAAGAACACACAGGGTGCTCGAAAGTCAAACTCAGAGTTGAATTCTTCTCACATTCTTTGTAAGGGATTAGAAATAATAATGTCTCTTCTAATACTGTGCATATTTGTCTAGTTTTCAAAGGAGGATAAAAATGTTTTTGCACAAACTTACAGAGACAGCAACCAAGCTTTAAACTTCAAATTTCAGTTTTGACATTAATGGCTTGGTTAGATTAAATATCCACAGTAGATAAGAGGCATATCTCCAGTACAACCAAAACAGTTCTTCACTGTGTTAGACTTTGCATCAAAGGATTTCAAATGACCTCTTAATTTGACTCTGATCATGGATAAAATAAAGAACACAGTTCCGTAAATGCTCCTCTCTTCTCTTTTATCACTTTTCACTTACAGAATGTCTGAAGGCGCTGGGCCTCATGGAGGCAGCAGCAGACAGCTACACGAAGGTGGTAGAGATGGCCCCGCAGCACCTGGAGGCCCGGCTCTCCCTGGCCACCCTGCAGCAGCAGCTGGGCAAGCCAGAGTGTGCCCTCAAGGCCCTGGAGTCCATGTACGACAGTGACACACTGTCACAAGACTCGTCAGCTGCACAAAAGGCAAGGGGCCCCTGTGTGTTTGTGTGGGTTAACAGGAACAGCAGGAACAACAGCGATAATTACCTGTAATCCACAACCTATAAACAACATTTTCAGACAATACAATGTGACGTGCACAGTGACAACAAGGAAAAAAAGTAGATAGAACATTTATTAGATGGCATCACATTACCATCACTAACAAAAGACCACACAGACATCTTAGGTGCTTCACTAACATCCACACATTACAAAAAGGCAACAAAAACACATGAGTAACACAGCGTATTTCCCTTACAGGATGCATTGCCGCAATAAAGAAAGAACGGTATTACCAAGAATCCATCACTTCATAGTGATCCCAACCCAATCTACAGCAAATTGGTTTAACAAACTAAAACTAACCACATGACAACAATCATAACATCAACAAGGCATAGAAGCACCAAATTACCAACTCTCCTGCTTAGCAAATCAACTGGAACCACATCACCCATCGCCACAAACCATGACTTTATATAGAACACACAGAGCGCCAAAACATAGCAATCAGACACAATCAAACACCACAACTGCTTCAGAAACACTGCACTCACCACAACCATGACAGCTTGGTGTGAAGTCATTCCAGGCTTATGATGAAGTTGGGAACCTCTGTAAGGCCCTAAATGGAAAGACAAAGGGATCATACACCAACACTACATTTTGACCACATTATTTCCTTCCGTGCACATACTTGATGATCTGAATATACTTAACGCATGCTCAGAACAGATTGTATTATAACTATTGGCAAGAAAACAATAGTATTTAGTGGGAAAAAGATCAACATCTGACTGAATGTGCTGTGGTTGTAGGAATTAAAGCTGCTGCTGCATCGTTCGACACTACTGAAGACTCAGGGACAAATACAGGATTACCTGGATGCTATGATCACCATGATCTCCATGCTGCTTAAGGTAACACACACAGATACACTCACATGCACTTGTCCTTTTACTGTTACAACAGTAGTTTCTATCCGGGAAGATTTCTTTTAACGCAGAGCTGGTTAAAGCTAATGTGTGATGATGTGTAGATCTTTCACATGACAGTGGTTCAAACAGATTGCAGAGAAAAGTTTGATTCCTTAAACAGCAAAGATGAAACTGACACAGTATAATTACTGAATTACTGGTACTATGTAAGACGTTAAATTAAAATAGAAAAACAATACAACAACATCTAAACCAAATAAGTATGTCTGGTTCAAACATGTGTGCTGTGTGTTCTAGGTGGCCATGCAGCGAGCAGAGGTGAGTGTACGCTCTGTAATGGTGTCTGGTAAGAATCACCTGAGGCTGATGAAGGTTAAAGACATGCAGCCAGAGATTGCTGACCATGAAGCTGCCTACCTGGACAATACTGGTATGTATAGTATATGTATATAAATATATATATGTGTGTATTTGTTGGCTGCCTGCTGTAAGTGTTCATACCTGGTGATCTGGCTGGTGTACAGAGTGTACTTGGCAGCACAGAGCAGTTGGCGAGATATTGTTCACTGTCAGCACTTAACTGTTGCCACATGTGGAGAAAAGGCTGTTTATTTCTCTCATATTTGAAGCTTTGCATGTTTTTATCCCATTAACTACAAATAGTGCATGCTATACTGTGGCTAGGTAAAACCAATGTTCTGTCCAGAGAGGACTGGTGGCAGCTGCTGGTGAGCTGCGTGCTGACGCTCTGTGAGGTGCAGCGCTATGAAGAAGCCGAGCTGCTGGTGGAGTCGGCCATGGAGTTCTACTCCTTTTATGACAACAAGCCCAGGAGAAAGGAGTTGGAGTTCTTTGGCCTGTCTGCCACCATCCTGGACCACAACTACTACAAAGCCTACAACTACATCAGGTAGACTCACATGTACTCGATTGAATATTTCTCAAACTGCTGAACAGTAGACTAGAGTTCACTCAGAATGCTACAAAAACCAGAAAACATCCAGCGAGCTGCAGTGGGTACAGGCTGTAAACAGCATTAGCTATAGACCCAACATCAATGTGTCAACAGTGCACGCTGGTGTAATGATGTGGGGGAATGTTTCTTGGCATACATAGGCCTTTAATACCAGTCAATTATCATGTGAATGCCACTGTCAATCTGAGTACACTCTACTTCCAGTATGACAATGCACCATGTTACAAAGCAAAAGTCATCTCAAACTTAACAGTCTTATTGGCCTGGTCTGTGAGTGTACTTTTTTTTTCTCCACTCAATAGATTGATGCTGATGGAAAATGTGGATCTGCCTCAGCTGTGGAATATTTTCAACCAGGTGGGTCTTAGGTGTCTGTCTGCAAAAATATACCTTCTCATGAGCTAACAAGTCACATATGGACAACATGTATTGCCCACATATGTCTGCTTTGTGAACAAATCTTGCTAACACTTGTCTTTTATCTCCCTCAGCTGACGATAACCTCTCAGCACCAGCGCCACCATCGCTTCTGCCTGCGTCTGCTGTTAAAACACCCAGATAATCACGCCTTGTGTGTCCTCTGTGGACACAATGCCATGGTGTCAGGGAGCTTCAAACACGCTCTGGGTACAAAATACATAGACTACTGCTCACTGCACTGGTTGTTCTTCATGCTATAGCCATTTAACTGCACTTTTTGTGTGTTTGTATACTGCCTCACTGCCTCCTTTAGTAGCAGTAACCTCAAGCAAAAGCTTCTGGGAAAAAGATGCAGATCAGATCACCACTGATACTCATCTAACACATTTCCATATGTCTCATCTGTCTTTAGGCCAGTATGTTCAGGCCTTCCAGACTCACCCCAACAACCCACTCCACAGCCTGTGTGTGGGTCTCACCTTCTTCCACATGGCATCTCAGAAATACGTAGCCAAACGACATACACTGGTGCTGCAGGTACAGTGTTTGTACAAACCATCTTGTGGCTTTTTCATTACATACTGAAAGTCTGAAAGTCTTAAACAGGCGTGTGTGTGTGTGTTTAGGGTTTCTCCTTCCTGTGGAGATATGTGGAACTGCGTGGAGAGTGTCAGGAGAGCATGTACAACCTGGGCAGAGCGCTGCACCAGATGGGTCTCACACATTTGGCCATACATTACTACCAGAAGGCACTTACACTGCCTGCACAGAAACTGGAGGTAAATACACACACACTCAGATAACCTAATGCAGTTCTAGGTTATTGCTTGTGCATCAACAAATTGCCAGAAAATCTCTATAACGCAGCTTAACAGAATCTTTTCCTCTTTTTCTCTGTCCCTCTCTCCATCCTTTCACCACCCATCTTGCCTGCAGGGCATTTCTGATGATCAGGTGGATCTGAGGAGGGAGATCGCCTTCAACCTGTCACTCATCTACCAGGCCAGTGGGAATATAGAGATCGCCCGGCAGCTTATCAACACACACTGCATCGTTTGAAAATGTAAAACAAATGCTGCATTTGCTCTACCAGTGTTTCTGATTTTGATTTTGGGGAGTCTGATTCAGTTCCTGAAGGACTAAGTATGACGCAATTAATAATTAAATGCTCAAACAAATACTGAAACTCACAGCTTTCTATCTTGTCATAACTTATGACATTCTCTCTGTAGGTTCATTTATGTGTATTTATTTTAGATGGGTTGAGCAGTGAGGCCTGAGTGATTTGATGTTTTTATAATATTCATATTTTTCCAGCTTTGGAGGAACTGCTCCTAAATAAAAACATTAGTTATCATCTCAATAAATAAACACAAATCATCAACCCATTTTGTGCATACAGTTCTATTTTTGTTAACGAAACATGTTCAGTCTAATTCACTGATGCTATTTTTGATAATAAAATATCCTTGTTGTTTTGAATATGTTTTTGTGTTATTTTTCTATTTGTACACTACTGTGACATAAAGACGGAGGGACAGATTTTGTCTTTTGTTGTGGGGATTAAGGCGGAGGAATTATTTGTCATATACACCCCCTCTCCTGTCCTAACGGTCTGCCCCCACCCCCCCACGGGTCACTGCACTCCACCTGGGTCAGTACATCTCCAGCTTTTACATGTCACAGACCCTAACTAGACATGACCCCCACTGTCAACGCATGAAACGCGTGATGAGAATAGGGACCTCCGGGAGTCCCTGTAACGAGCGTTTGAAGACCCCCCGAACCTCAGCTTGGACACGGGTGATTGACGGGGGATGGGTGGGGGTTTAATCGGGCATTTCAACAACAAGGCCTGAGTTATAAGAAACTTCCTCACCCACACTGATGGGAAATCTCATTATAATCTGGAATGTGGCTGGTTCCATTTCTCTCCAGGACGAGCATTAACGAAACGGGAAAAAGTGTGTGGAGCAGCGGAAACGGGGAGGCGGATGTGAAGTGGTCCAGCCAAATAAATAAGATATGAAGCCGTCTTTCTATCCAGTCTTGCTACATCACGGGGAAATACGCGACGCTCGGGATAGAAGAATAAGGCGAACATTATTTTAAAACGGTGCAACTAAAGCAGACATTTTAAAGGGAAGCGGCGCGGTTAGCAGAGTTTGGAATACCGGGAGGCAGCGGCGCAGCACACGGGCTCAGGAGGGCCGGATCACGCTTGTGAGCCGATGAAGGGTCGGTGACGGCTGGGCCGTGTGGAGGTCCGTCGTCCATGATTGAACGACTTGTTCGGGGATTTTTTAAGGATGCAGCTGGGGTTGTAAACCGCCGTAGCAGAGGTAAGTGATATGCCTCAGCTGTACGTGTGTTAATAGACAGGTATGATATTTTTGTTCATCGTGGGTTGCTTTGATGTGGAGCTCTCAGCCCTCATCAAACCCTTCATTGACGTTTTCTATACACATATTTCTTTAAGCTCATCAGTCTCCTCTTCCCTGTAAAGAGCTTCCTCCGATACAGCTGCTACTGAGAGCTGACCGTCATGTTTTTATGTTGCCCCCCCTCAACAACAGTGACAAATAAAGGCCTAATACAAACAGCAGCGAAGCCAAAATACAATCCTGCTGTCAGAATTAAAGAAGCTTTAGGCAAAAAGAAAGTCAGCAGTGATTACAACCTGCTCACACTGTAAAGAAAGTCAGTAAATCAGATCAAAGCTGTGGTGTGCTCACACAGCCAGATCAGTCCCAGAATAGCAGGACAGCTCATCCTCTGTTTCCTCCCTAATAGCGTCATGGAGGATCTGACCCTGATTGTAATCTATAGATAATAACTTAATAATAATAACACAGTATAGACTGAGGTTAGATTTAACATTAGACTGATTGATTGGCGTCCGTGGTCCCTCTTTGTGTTGTGGCTAACAGTGAGGGTACATGTGCATTTCATTAGAATACAGTTATTTCTCAGGCAGATGTGTGTTTATGTGTTGTGTGTGTGTGTGTGTTTATCAGGTCTGATACAAGTTTGGAGGTGACTGAGTGTGACATGTTTTCATTCATTCCTCAGCGTATGAAAAACAGAATATCACGTATCCTTTTCCCCAATAGCATTATAGCAGGCAGGGTTCCCAGTGTCTTGCTCAAGGGCACTTCAGCAGGGAAGGATCATGTCCAGTTGAAGCTGTGTCTGTGAACTTGCTGCACTATTTTGCTGATTATTTGGCCTGCTGACCTGATCTGAACTCCCTGATTTACACCCTTTTATTTTGCTCTTGGGTTAAACTGGCAGCCATATGTACCAGTCCTCTCATATGCTCAGGTCAAAACATCTATTAGCCACTGACATCCTAATATGTAGTTCAAGATAAAGCTGTCACAGTCAGTTTGTATGAAAAACTCTAACCCACAGCTTTCAAAGTGGCTACAACAGAGAAGAATTCCCCTTCCCTGTTATAAGACCCTGTAGATTCATTCCTGTTGTCCTCATGAGATCTCACCACAAGAGGTGAGAAATCCAAATTTAAAGGGGAACTCAGTGCTGTACTTCCATAAAGCTGAGAATTCACAAGTGAGTCACAGCGGAAAAAAGAACAGGTCAAATTCAATACAGCAGAGGATTTTAGTCCCTGTTTTGGGTGCCTTACCAAAATCGCTCAATCCTACATATCCCATAATGCAACCCAGTAGTCTTCTGCAGTAAATCCCATCTGGCTGGCAAATGCCTATAACTTCCAAATGGTGCATTTGAATTTTCTCAGACTTAGGAAAATCACTCATATGCAGTGGCAGGTTTGACTCTTGAAAATCTTCCTCTTAATTCTCGACACAATAGAGTGGTGCAGTCGGTGACGTATTTTTGTAGGCCAGGAGGGAAGTTAGCATCACCCTGGTTTCCACAGCAAAAAGCAAGTGGGATTCTTCCATTGACTTTTGGATTATTACAGAAAATAAAGCTTCCAACTAGTAATTTCATTTATGCACTGACCTCTTCTACAACAATCCTTTTAATTTAGTTTAGTTAGTAATAATAGTTAGTAATAGCAGTTAACTAATAGTAGTTGTTTAGCTTCATAACTAGCATGCAGACATGAGAGTGGTACCAATTTGCTGCTCTGATTCCCAGCAGGAAAGAGAATAAGCACTTTCCCCAAAATAGAATAAAATAATTTAATCCAGACTATTCCACCTTAATCCTTGCTGTAACCAGTTGTGTAAAATATCTTCAGCTAGCGGAGCACTGTCACATTGGATGGGGCACTTTGGTCCGCACATGGTTAGAAGTACAAGAATGCACAATCACACACTTACACACACAAACTGGCACATAGGAATGCGATGGGTGTGTTGGGGACAGGAAGCTGTCGCCTCTGACGGGACTGTCTCATTGTTCTCCTAACACGCTATAGCTATTTTAGGACTGTGTGTGTGTAGGGGGGCTTATTTTACCATATTCATGGGGTCCGAAAAAAAAAAACAGCCCGCTATACTTGTCAGGGACGACAACTTAGTAGGGACCAAGATACTGGACCCCACGAGTTAAATAGCTGTTGAGGGTTAAGACTTGGTTTTACGATTAGGGCTAGAATCAGGTTTAGGGTTAGGGGCTAGGGAATGGTTTTTGTAAATGACAGGACCCCACAAAGATAGGTGTACAAGGATGTGAGTGAGTGTGTGTGATAGAGGTCCTATCACAGAAGTCTGACTTTGCCCAAACTTATCCCACATAACATAACAGACCTTAAATTTGTTCTCCAAATCACCAAATCACCAGAAATCCTGTAAGCTAACAGAGAGGTAAAGCACTTTATGGGCAGTGTGCCACCCCAAAACCACAGTTTCTGGCATGTTTTCAGGGACTGGGTCACCTCTCTCTAGTCTTGCAGAGTGCTGCTTTTAAGCTTTGACACTTGCATAATTCAGTAATGTATCCTGCTGTGCAGGCACTCCAGTTCCAAGAAGAAGATCAGCCTTATTTTGATTTCAACTGTGAGTTTTGGAGTCAGAGGGATAAACTAGCGTCTCCTGCCCAGCCCACAAACATTTAGTTTTTATAGGAAACACTTGTGAATGTGCACGCGCTTCTGCCCGTACCTCCTTTGTCTTAATGTTGGATGAAAGCTGTACCAAATCAAATACAGGTTTTGGGTGTATGCTTCCAGCGCATACAGTCCGGTGTGTGTAGTGCTAACACCACAGTTTACTGGTAGTGTATTGATGTCAGTGCCTGGGTCGGTTTTCACCAGGTTGTGTGTATATTTAGTCTCAAAGTCTCACCATTTATAAATAGCCTGCAGTCTTGTAGCTGCTGCTGGAGGAAAGATTGCACTCAGAGTATCTCACACAGCACAGAGGCGTTTCAAGTCTGGGGTCCCAAATGGACAATTGAATTATTTTCATCCATCCATCTTACTTGAGATCCAGTCACCAGATGAGATCTACAGTATAATATCGGAAAAAATACCTGATGATGTCATCAAGGTTATTTATCGTGCTAAACCTATCCTCTCATACTGAAAGTGGTAAGGCAGTGGATAACTGTATTGTCTACCTCAGTGGGAATTTGTATTTGGCTTCTTACAACACAATAAAACATTTACAGTACTCCATACACACACACACACACACACACACACACACACACACACACACACACACACACACACCCTTAAGTAACATCCAGCATACAACGTATGAGCAGTAGTGCAACTAGCAGACAGCAGCAGTGTCAGAAAGCAGGTCATATAAATATATAATAAACACCCAGTGGTTCTGTGTTCAGCGCATGTGTAGCATAAGGAATAAAAGACTTCTTGTATATGCTCCGGCTGGCCCTTGGGGCCCTGAAGCTGCCCCCAATGGGAACGGCTCAAACGTAATGTGTAATGGGTGTGAGGTATCTGCAGTTATGCAACAGCACTGTCAAGTTGTTTTTGTGACTTGTCAATCACCTTCTGTGCAGCTTTTATAATTTTGAGGAGCTTGTTTTTGCTCTTTGTACTCAAGTTTCCATACCAAGCTGTTATGTTAATGTTATGTCTTCAACTTCCTAATTAAAAACAATCATTGGTTATTAATTGGTTACAGGCAAAGCTAAGTTAAGCCACCATACTGTCTTGTTGAATGTTCAATTAATAGATAATAAAAGGCATATTTGCTTTTACTGTAAAATAATCTCTGCACACCTGTATGCAGGTGACAGGTGTGTAGGAGGACAGCTCACAGAAGCTCCCACACCCTGTCAACACTTTAAGTCAATTTATCAAGCTACATTTTGTTCCAAGGATACTCAGCTGCAGTTGCCAAGTGACATAAATGTACATATTCACAAATGGAAAAGAACCAGTACTATGGATTGTGCAAGAAGTTATCAAAAAGAGACAGAAGTCAGGTCACCCAGTGCCACATAACAAGTTAGGATATAACTACTCAGGCAATGACACGCTGAAATAAATCACTGAATTCTCCTCTATAAAGTAGTGAAACAGTTTAGAGTAAACACATTGTAATGATGCAAAGACTAAGACCCAGTGGACAGTATTAACAAATGGACATGTGTGTGTTTATGTACCTGTAGTGAAGCCCATCTTTAACCCAGCTGATGGAAACACCTAATCTGTGTTTTATTCACGCAGAAATCTCTTGAGTTGAATTCTGTTGGACAGCTGGATGGAAACATGGCTGCAGAGTGAGCTGGCAGCCAGGGCTCCAGCTGCAGATTGAATCCTTGTGGTAATGCTGTGGATTAGAGAAGACATTCTGTCAACAGTAAATCCCCCCCCCTCATTCTCTGTTTTAATCCTGCTGCTGGATCAAGGACACTTACCTCTCAAGAGCTTCATGTTATGTGTGTGTGTGTGTGTGTGTGTGTGTGTGTGTGTGTGTGTGCATTTATGATTGGTTTTATAAAGACAAGAGATGGCAACTGTGTGTGTGCGCTTGTGCAAAATTTTGTGACTCTCAGGGTGAAGTGTGCTGGAGTGTTTTCTGAAGAGAGAGTGAAGCATGCGTGAGTGTGCTTTAAGATGTTAGTGCAAAGCATCTAGATATTCATTACGATTTAAAGTGTGTGTATGTGTGTGTGTGTTTGTGGCAGCTATTTGGGCACAAGTGACTTCAAACTCTGCCAGAAACGCCATGCTTAGCACTGACCTCTCTCCTGAGCTATTTATAAAACTGTCTGTCCAGATGTGTGGGCATGAATATGTGCGTGTATGTGTGTGTGTGTGTGTGAGTGGTTTATAAAGTATTTGATTGTAGATTCTCTCACATCATTGTGGTGTATAAACAGAATGAATTTAGAGGCTGTTGCACAGGTTTTGGGATTCAGGAATCTCTTTTTATCCTCAGTCTTGAGGGAAATATAGATGCTTAAATGCATTCACATTTTAGAAGCTTGGTTCTTTGTTGCTGAAAATAGTAGAAGCCAACTTTAGGATAGATTCCCAAATACACTTTTGAAAAGATAAAACATATTTCTACAAATAAACTACATACTGTATGGAAGACACTGGTGTAAGCCATTTGTACATTTTTTTCAGAAAAGTATTAAAATCACACTTTTATTCATTACTGTACTCTCATGTTTTATGCACTTCTGATGGTTCGATCCCCGGCTTCTCCAGTCCGTGCTGAAGTATCCTCGGGCAAGATACTGAACCCCACGTTGCCCCCAATGTCTGTATCATCGGTGTGTGAGTGGGTGTGCACGTGTCAGAGCGCTTTGAGTATAAAGCAAACGCAGTATGAATGTGTGTGTGAATGGGTGAATGTGACATGTAGTGTAAAGTGCTTTGAGTGGTCGATACGACTAGAAAATTGCTACATAGTTAGAAGTCCATTTACCATTTGATTTTATGTGGTAGCCATAACTTGAATGAGATAATCATTTATTAATCCCACAGCAGGGACATTTACATTGTTGCAGCAGAAAAATAAGGAAGCAATGAATATTAGTAAATACAAAATAAGGCATAAACAAGACAATATATAAAAAAATACAACAAGCCTCTATGAAGGGTGCTCAGAAACCACTAGGATGAGACTCGAAAGCAACCTACTCTCCTCTTCCCAAAGCAAGAGTCGTCTCAAACTGATTTCACCAACATGACAGTGAGATCAGAGAACTTCAGTGGCCTCTCTAGGGACCAGATCTGAATCCAGTTGAACACCTCTGGGATGTGCTGACAAATGGAATCCATGCCACAAAGAACTTTTGCCAGCAAAGGGAATCCCTACCCAGTATTGTGACAGTGTTCCTAATAAAGTGCTCAGTGAGTGGATACTGCTGCTCTTCCTGTATCACTCTCTTCCTCTCACTCTCTATCAGCAGCTAATTTAGAGACTTCTGGGGATGGTGTGTTCATTCAGTCTCACGGTGGCAAGAAAGATGGAGAGAGGAAGGAGGAGAGAAACAGCAGCTCATGTCTGTGACTGGTTTGGCTTGTTTTGTCACCTCTCACCAACGGCAACCAAAGTGCATGAGTGTGTGAGAGAGCAGTTGACAGTTTGAAAGAGAGGAGAAAGAAATGAAAAGGGGAGGTTTGCTTCTGTCTGTATGTGTGTGTGCATCTGTGTGTGCACATGTGTGTATTTTGCAATTTGAAAGGAAGTGCTTTTTATTTTTTGCCATCTGTGGAGTGGAATTGAACCTGTTAACCTCTAAAGTAGGAAGTGATTCTGTGGGTAACTGTTGCCACCAGTGAGTGTATATAAGGAGGATGGAGCTCTATTACAGCAGAACATTTAAAAATAAAAAAAATAACTTTTTTAAATCTTACCATAAAATACTACATCCAGCCTGTGTGTCCCCCCCCAGTCACCTTACCTTTATTTTCTCCTCCTCCGTCTTTCTCTCTCTGTTATAGGTCTCCAACTTCCTCCACCCCTGTCCTCCCTGTGGATTGTCGGATCGCTCTGTCATCACCCCCTCCACCCTGGACAGAGAAGTGGAAGGATTGCTGGATTGTCTTTCACCCCCAACCCCTTCCTCAACTCTCTCTGCCCACCTCCCACCTCCATTTCTTTCCCTTTTTCATGATGGATACCTACATGGTTTACAAAGCACTCTAATGCCCACAAGCAAGGCATTGCCCTGACTTTGATGCTTATTAGTAAAAATGGACAGGTGTTGCAGAGCATTAAAAGGAATAATAAAAGACACAAACATTCACAATGGAAACAAGATATAAATGACTGATCCAAGAACCAGAAAGAAGGTTCAACTCACGTCTGCCTGAATGATGACGAGTGAAGCCTGGGAACACTGAAGTGCCTTCTCCAGCGACGCCAAAGAAGTGTGCCCTGAGGAAACCAAACCCAGACAGTTCTGTCAGCTGTGACAGTGCACTGCTCTCACCATCACTCCATATTATCATCTGTATCTCCATCCCTCCATCATTTACTCTTGCACTTTGCCTTTCCAGCCTTTTAGTGCTTCTTTGCTTTGGTCTAGTGATGACACGTCTAAGCTAAAGGCCCAGACTTCCCTCCCCCCTCCTTCTCGGTTTTCTTCTTCGACGCACCCACCTGGCATCCACCATTCGCCCCTCTCTTGCAACAGCAGTCCTCCCCCCTCGCCCCCGCCCCCAGTCATCCTCCCCCTCTCCCTCCACCTTCTCTGCCCCTTCCTCTCCCCACCACCACCACCATCACCACCACCACCACCACCCTCACCCTCAGCCGCTCTCCCAGCACCACCATCACCACCACCAGCTCCCCTCCTCCTCCTCCTCCTCCTCTCCCCCTCGCTTCTCTCCCCCTCCCTTCTCCTCCTCTGGGGTAGCCATGGCGACGGCTGCCACCACCTCTTCCTCCCCCTCCTCCTCCCCGTCGTCCTCGTCGTCGGCTAATGGCAGCGCCCGGGAGCACCTGCTGGCGGTGCGTCGGCGCACCCCGCACACCCGGCCGTACACGATCGGGCCAGACAGCCTCTGCAGCTTGTCGGTGCAGGGCGCGGTCGGGGGCTCCACCTCTGGGTCCTCCTCCTCCTCTATGTCCTCAGGGGTCCAGCCAGAAGCCACAGGTCTGGGACTCCAGCGGGCCAATAGCGACACGGACCTGGTTACCTCAGACAGCCGCTCATCTCTCACAGCGTCTACGTACCAGCTGACTCTAGGTCATGGACATCTGGTCATTTCCTGGGACATTAAGGAGGAAGTGGATGCCACCGACTGGATCGGCCTGTATCACATTGGTAAGCAAACTCAAAACCACCTCCCCCTGCTGAAGTGCACATCTATGTATTATATAATATTTCTATTACATCCTACATTGTATATTAATACTGAAGAGATCAAAACTATGAAGGAACATATATGGAATAATAAGTATGAAACAAACCAGAATATGTTTTATATTTTAGCCACCTTTTGCTTTGATGCACACTCACATTCTCTCAGTCAGATTCATGAGGTAGTCACCTGGAATGGTTTTCCAACAGGTGCTGTGCACGTTAACATCAAGTCAGTTTTGAACAGGAATCCATTATGGCCTCCTCTGACTTGCTCATTATGTCTGTCTTGTCTCTCACTTCCATCTTGTCTCTGTCTGTCTGTCCACACACCTATCCTCCTGTCTGTCTAGTGGTGTAATAAAAATTGCTGTATGATAGTAATATGATAGCGCTATTGAAGGGGTTGCCACTCATCTCCTCAAGGTTAGAGCATTACATCAGCCCCTCTGCTGCTACATCAACGCACTAATGGATTGTGTGTGTGTGTGTGTGTTTGCGAGGAAGAGATGGTGAGAGAGAGAGAGTAGGTTATCCCAATAAGAAGGTGATGCTGACTCAGCATCAGTAGCATTTAAGACCCTTTAGTTATTACATATCTCATATTACAGTCTCTCTCTCTCTCTCTCTCTCTCTCTCACACACACACTCCATTTTAAATGCCCCCTCCTCGTCAAATAATGATGCACTTACATACTTATACATTTTAAGATATTCAATTTGCAATCCACACAACACATTTTTAGCATACAGTGAGGGATAGTGAAAATGCTGTGTGGTGATTCAGCATATAGAAATAAAACTGACCTGATTATTCTGAGCTGTCTTCAACCTAAAAGGACACCCTCCACTGCAAGGCCCTGTAAGCAACTTATTGGATTAGGAGGGCATCTGTTTCCTTTTTAGAAATGGTCAAAGCGCCCATAACAGAAAGCTATATGTTTCTGTCTGAATATAATTTACTCTGGACCCGCTGCACAATTTTCTTTAAATCCTTATTATCTTTATCAGTTCTCCTTTGTGTCTTTCCTTCACCTCATGACGCTTTCCATCGAGGAACTAGAATTAGTTCAGACCAGGGGAGAACTAGGGGAGCTGAGTTTGAATTACATGGCCATTTACCAGACTGGAAAAGTCTAAAAGATAGACGATGCTATGGATTTGCACTATGGGGATGTGATGCAGTTTTTGAAGCAGACTTTTAGTTATTAATGGTAGTGCAGTACTGCATAGCAAGAGTGGCTCTTTGTGAGAATATTAAATTCAATAATGTGCATGAACAAGCTGTGCAGTGGTGAAATGAGCAAATATTACAGCCTTCTGTTTTCTAAATGAAAAGATATTACCACTGTCACTGATTGAGTGAACTCAACAGAGGCTTCTAAATTACTGTTATATAATAAAATATATTCTCACCCTATCTCTGGATTCTTTGCACATCTGTAAGGGCTCTATGATGCAGGGCTTGTACTATAGGCATATCTCTATATGACACATTTAATATAACTGCACTTTTAGTTTCTGATATGACGACTTAATTACGTGAAGTTGCCGTGTCCTGCTACACTAGGCCTAGTTAATGTTACCAAGTCCATGGAGGGAGAGGTGGTTTTTGTTGTGCTGCAGGCTTACACAGCTTCATGGATGGATACAGGCAGCGAGGCTGGTTGCTCCTTTGTTCTCCTTCTTTGTGGCTCCTTTAGCTTAGAAGATCAGCTGGTTGAAATTGAGCTCAGTTTATCTGACACGATGAATGACTTCTTGTGCAGTCCCAGGAGGCCCTGCTGTGATGAATGCACAAAAGTAAGCATATTAACACAGTGCAGCGCATCAACACAAATATGGCATTTCTCTCAATGGCTAATGTTATTAGCATTTGATATGATTTAATATGATATGGCAGCATGTGTTTAATGTGAGATTAAAGCCTGTCTGTGATACCAGCCTGTGTCTGCTGGGCTTGGTGATGCCCAGTTCTTATCAGACATGGGTGTGAAAGAGCAGCTTTCAGCAGCTTTCACTGTTTCACAAAATCTAAAGTCATCTTAAACCACAGATGAGCAGTTTTGTATGTAATGTATCAGAGAGGAGAGAGAGAGAAAGCAGGTGAAAGGTGATCTCCCCATCTCTCCCACCCCTCTGCAGCTCCTTAGCGGTATTGATCCAGGCAGGGGGATTTCTGGGGTTTCTCTCCCCAGAGGTGAGCACTGGTTCAGCCTGGCTGTAGGACATGCTCCCCATGGAGCCACCTGAGCTCTGAAACCTCACACTGCTGTCTGGCCTGTGTGTGTACAGCTTCATCTGTTAGACTGTAGTGTGTTTATAAGGTTTGGATGATTACAGGGTTATAAGGTCAGATTAGTGTGTGTGTGTGTGTGTGTGTGTGTGTGTATGTGTGTGAGGAATACTTATTTGCTGTCATCGACAAAGGCTCAGGGTTTATTGATGATGACCTAGTGTGACAGAGGGCAAAGGGCTGTATATGCTGCCTGTGTGTATGTGGCTGACGTGGACATCAGAATTGATCCACGAGGACACAGACCATTTGTCATCCTTAACACAGGACGTACACATAAATGGCACAGACAGGATTGTTTTTTATGAGCTATGGGCAGCGTTTCCCCCAGGTACCAGTGACCTCCATGGTGGTTGGTCAATGCAACATGCTCCCTTACCTCTGATGTAAGATCCACTAAAAGATCCAAATAATGCAACCTGAGAACAAAATGAAGTTAAAACATCTGGAGGTAGTGTGGAAGGGAATACTGCAATACTGCAGTTTTTACACTGTTATTATTAAGAAACATTAAGAAAATGTGAATGCATTGTTAAAGACTAGGTTCCAAACTTGCTTTTCTTTGACCCCCTTATATAAAAGCATTACCTTGTTGAGGCCCCCTGTCATGTTTCAGACCTTTCACCTCATTACATTACATTTCTCACATGCTTTTGTTTAATAACTGTTGGTGGTCTCAAGTGGTCACATTATTCAACACATTACAGAACAGCTAGATTAAAGAGCAAAACATGGTTACAAACACCTGATCTGCTTCTGAAATATGATGCATTGTTCAGTGCACATTTAATTCTCATGAAGTCATTTTAGTTTATAACTTAAGGTCTCATGTTAAAAAAGGTTAAAAGAACATGCAGACCTACAGATTCTGTGTTTGGAGATAGATTGTGTTTTAGTGAAAATACAGACATGATTGTGTCAAAAAAAACATAGCATCATCTGCACTGACTACACACAGATGATGTCAGTATACTTTAATATCACTTTTATTGAAAGTATTTATTGAAATTGATTTTTTTTTTTCTGGTTTACTTTACTAAAATTCTTGTCAAAATACAGAGATGCCATGTGTTCTTCCTACTGAACAAACTGAAGTCCTTAAAAAAAGCGTATTATTACCTGTGACCCAGGACATGTCTCCTGTGAGCTGCTGCCATCAGGAATATGTGTTGGGTTGCCTGTGTGTAAAACAAATAAAAGGAGTTTAGTTTCATGCCAGAAGTCATTAGATTTGTGAATGAAATGGCCTGTTTACTTAGTGTGTAGATTGCTAACCCCCACTTTTTGGACATCATGCTAAAGCTGCTTTAAGTTGAAATATTTTCAAGTTTTTAAATCAATATCAAACATTTGTATTAATTGAAAATGGGATGCAAAAGAATAAACAGAGTTGATGTTCCATGAAAAGCCTAAAATCTGTTTACAGGTAAACACAGGAATTATGGTACCAAATGTGGTTTATCATTTCCTTTTTTATCTGTTGTCAGATTCTTGACTTCAGTGAATCAGCACTATGTTTGTCACACAGTAAATCCCAGCTGTCTGTATTCTGCTTACATAAATCATCTCTTGCTGAGGTGTGCCTACATGTTATTTCCCGAGTCGAACCATAGCTGGTTTTCACATCTGCCCTGTGTTAGCATTTGTGTAAAACCACTGAAACAGAAGGCAAATCAACAGCTTATAAATGTAACTGTGTTTCTCAGATGAGACGTGTGTGGCCAATGTCTGGGACTCCAAGAATCGCGGCGTGAACGGCACCCAGAGAGGACAGATTGTGTGGAGACTGGAGCCAGGACCCTACTTCATGGAGCGTGAGTGGACTTCATGGGTCCTGTGATTGTATTCATTATTTGTATTAAAGGAGCAATGCACTGATTTAACACAAAAGTTCAGGTGATGTTGTAGTGATGATAATCAGTGTGTGTGCTCTCTCCACAGCGGAGACAAAGATCTGCTTTAAATACTATCATGGAGTAAGTGGAGCATTAAGAGCAACAACACCTTGTATCACTGTCAAGAACCCTGGAGTGACGGTATGTATATCTGTGTGTGCACATGTTGATGTCTGTATATGATTTTTGTTTTTATTTGAAAGCATGTGAGGACAAAGTGGCCCGTCCTGGTTTTATGGTTAAGGTTAGGGTGAGGGTTAGGCATTACAGGCCATATATATAGTGCTTCACACAGACACAGACATATCTTTTACACTATGGATGGTGCATCATCTCATTTGTAATTAAATTCCTCATCCTGAGCCACAGCCAGCCCTAAAATTAAACCTGGTGATTTGTGATGGGTGAGGTTGGGGAAAGGGAGAGGGCAATACATAATGTCATTGTGTGTGTCCCCCATCTAGATCTCCCACAGGTCCTCATAGTAATTTCTCCACCGACATTCTGAGCATCAGTTTTTCTCTCTGTCATCTGATTAGCCTCCAGAGGACGGTGATCAGTGACCATCTTTTTCAAGCTTTTCAGTGACAGAATTAACTTCTAACTGCTGAAAAATGCGTGATGCACTTGCTTTTAGAACAAACAGAATTTTATCTACTTTTTTTGACTGAGGAAATTCTACTCACTCCTGCCCTTTCTCATATTATGAGATACTCAGAGGTGTCCTAACCTCTTAGGTTAGACAGACACTTTGTGGGAGGAGAGATGTTTTGATAAAGCTTCATGATCAAGTAATGACAGAAACTTACTGGGAGAAGCTTGTGAAAAACAATCTAAAGACAACACTACCAAATACTAACAATGTGTATGTAAACCTCTGACACACAGGGAAAGGAAGTGTAAGGCAGAGTCATTTTGCCCAGTCATCTTCTCTGTGACATCATAAGGTTGCAGAACATGTTTCAACACCATAACTCAGGAACAAAAGAGAAGACTGTGCCCATATTTCCTGCAACTTGACTGGTTGATAGAGGATAACAACTGTTTCTCTAAAAGTGAAGTCAGTTCATTTAGAAAATGGCTAAGTGATCTACTCGTTCTGTTCTCTTATTGGTTATTTTTCCATTAGGTGGGCAGTGAAGGCCAAGTGGATGACCAATCAGGGACTGAGCACTGTCGGAAGCTTGTCAGTTTCACCCTATCAGGTGACAAGACTGATTCAGTGAATCTGTCACATAGTGTTCAGTCCAGTAAACACATATTCATCTAAATGTGTGTTTTTCTATCCAGACATCCGGGCAGTGGGCCTGAAGAAGGGCATGTTCTTCAACCCAGACCCTTACCTGAAGATGTCCATCCAGCCTGGGAAGAGGAGCGGCCTCCCCAAGTTCAGCCACCACGGCCAGGAGAGACGATCCTCCATCATAGCTAACACCATCAACCCTGTGTGGCACGGAGAGGTCTGCACGCACACGCACACACACACACACACACACACACACTGTGTCACTTTGCCATTCATGTTTCCTAGAAAACATTCTACTACCCTAGAAGTGGAATGTGTCAGTGCTTGTCACCACCTTTCCCCTACCTATTGGTAAATATCCAAGCAGTTTTACAATGGAACCCCCAGAGTGAAGGACTGTCATTGCTGGAATAAATCATCCAGTTTTAGTGACTAGAAAGAACAAAAAGATGGATGCCAGTGGAATTTATATCTAAATACGTGACGTAAATGAAGGAACAGTAAATACAGCAAATTCCCAGGTTATGTAATACTCCAGGTGAAAATAAAACAATCATTTTTTCCTCTGGTAGAAGTACACCTTTGTGGCTCTGATGACTGACGTGTTGGAGATTGAAGTAAAGGACAAGTTCGCCAAAAGCCGACCAATCATCAAGCGGTTTCTGGGTCAGCTGATCATCCCCGTGCAGAGACTTCTGGAGGGGCCGGCAGCTAAGTGAGTCCACACACACACACACACACACACTTGCAAAGGTGTAGGTCATTCACAGTTAGACATTTTAGAGAAATACTGATAGTGTATTGAGACTGAGCTGATGTGTACTGTGTGCGTTTCACTGTTTTTAACAAGCCCTCAGACAGACAGAGAGAATGTCTAAGGAGCATAGACATTTGACCTTTCACACACACCCAATCAACTCATTGTTCAGGCATTGATTTGTTATTGATCTACAACAGAGGACATCGTGTACCATAGTGAATCATAGTGTGAATGCACAGTGTTTTCTATTCACAAACTACTTGCATGTTCACATCTGGTGTGTGTTCTCTGATAATGTATCATAGTACTGAAATCCTGAGCTGCTGTTTGTTAGTAGTGACATAATATGTGTGTGTGTGTGTGTGTGTGTGTGTGCGCAGTGATCAGCCCATCAGCTACAGCCTGTGTCGCCGTCTCCCCACGGACCACGTAAGCGGGCAGCTTCTGTTCGGAGTAGACATCACCTCCAACGGACAGGAAGGTGTGTGTATGTTTGTGTGTCCAAATTGTACTTTTTTGTCAATTAAAAGTCAATAAACAGTCACAGCTGATGGTTGGAGCACAGGCAGTGAGACACATGGGCAGTGATGAGGACCAAGCTTACTGGTCAGAGTACAGTCAAAGTACTGGTAGCTGGAAGGGAAGCAAGTCCACAGTATAAATGAGACAAAGGAAGTCACACTGAGGCGTGAAACAATCTGGCTGTTAAATAGGGATAAAGGGTTGGTGTGAAAGAGGTGCGCAGGTGGATCTGGAGACAGGAGGAGAGTACGAGGACATCTGCTGGTGGAGTAGAGCAGGAGACAGACACAGGATCGCCAAAAGGATTGAAACAGGATCCTGACAAAGCAGGTCTTGGTGACCAGTGGCTGGGCCTGCAGGAGTAGAGTGTGTAACACCCCATAAAACCACATGTAAAACCGCAGTACATTCTGTCGGTCCATGACAATCAGCAAGAAGTGAATAAGCCTGCTTCTTTGTTCCTTTAAAAGAGTCATTTGGTTTCTCTTCCTGTTATCATGTTTCTAAATATTCTTTTATCCCTGTGCCCTCTCCTCTTATCCTCGCTCTCTGTCCTCTTCTGTCAGAAGCATCCCCAGACACAGTGGGGACCATCTTGGGCGCCGCAGTGAATGGTGACCCCGGGAGTCCCTCTGACGATGAAGACCTCCCTCACCCCTCTTCATCTTCACGCGTCACGTGCGGACCTTCGCCCACAGGCTCTGATGAGGGCTCCCTGTTAGTTAATGGTACTTGTTACTACGTCGATGATGGTGTGTGGCGAGAGCCTGAGCGGACGGGAGAGGAGGATCTGCTTCCTGTGGGTCTGGGTGCCCACACCCACCGTCAGGTGTCACTGAACGACTACCTGGATGCCATTGAGGCTCCCAGGAACCCCGGGGACCAATCCCTGGCAGGGCCGTCTCCGAAACTCCGCTCCAGCTTTCCAACAGACACGCGGCTCAATGCCATGCTGCACATAGACTCAGATGAGGATGAGGAGACAACGGGGCAGCACAGGGACCAGTCCCATGAGATAAAGACACAGCAGAGCACAGACTCAGCCTCACCGAGGAGATCAGCCAGATCTGAGTCTCAACAGGGAAACGAGGGTTCAAAAGGAGAGCCTCAGAGGCAGACTGGACCGGGGGCTACAGCGGAGGCAGATTCATCCTCTGGTGCTCAACCTGTAACTGAGTCTGAAGGGGCTGAAGCTGGAGCTGGGGCTGCAGAGGGTTCAGCTGGAGTTAAAACACCAGCAGGAACATCAACAGCTTCTGAGACTGCAGCTGGGAACGGAGAAGCTGCTGGCGCGTCAGCCGAGATGACGCATGTCACCGGAGAAACCTCCGCAGCATCCTGCTCATCTCAGGCATCAGGAGCTGAGGCGGCTGCAGTCGCTGACCCGGCCGAGTCTGTGAAGGAGTGTAGCTGTCAGGAGCAGAGCAGCAGGACAAATCAAGACGTACCCTGCATTCCTACACTCGGCGTACTTTCACCCATTCAGGTGAGCAGCTGTCAGCAAGAGGATTAATAGTCAAAGCTTTTACAAAGTCTGTCATTAAATGACCTGACTTCTCCTTTCCTTTCCTTCTTTCCGGAGGAGGTGGAGTCAAGAACAGAGGTGGCTCCGAAGGCGGAGGAGGAAGGAGGAGAGTCATCGAGCAGCGAGGCGAATGGGCCAGTAGCAGCAGCTGCTCCTGCTAGCAGCAGCACAGCTGACCAAAGAGGAGGGACCTCTGAAGCTGGTGGGTTGTAAATGTTTATGCTCGTGACACAGGCAGTAATATTTCTAAGCACTTCTTCTAACAGTTAGAATGTACTGACCAATTGACCAAATCAAAGTTTTGGAACTTCTGGAACTGATTTATCACATCAGACTGGCCACAGGCGCAGGGGTCTGAGAGAGAGAGACTAGCCAGGTACAATGAGTAAGAGAGTCACCTGTCAACATACAGTACATCTGTTTTAGTGACACACATATATGATAGTACACTGATCAGCCACAACATTAAACCACTGACAGGTGAAGTGAATAACACTGATCATCTCATTACAATACAGTGTTCTGCTGGGAAACTTTGGTTCTTGACATTCATCTGGATGTTACTTTGACACGTACAACACTCCCCAAAGACAGGGGCCTCCCCCAGCAGGACAGTGCTCCCACCACGCCACAAAACCTGCTCAGAAATATCACGAGGAACACGACAAAGAGCCCAAGGTGTTGACCTGGCCTCCAAACTCCCCAAGATCCCAGTCTGATCCAGCATCTGTGGGATGTGCCAGTGCAACCCACAGGACCTAACAGGTCCACCACCAGTATCATCTCAGGACACCTCCAGACAGGAAGAGCTGTTCTGGTGGCATGAGGGAAACCTACAATATTAGGCAGGTGGTTTCAATGTTGATGCTGATCAGTGTGTGTGTAATATATGAAATGAACATATGTGAGGTTTCTGATTTTACTGTATCAGAGGACTCATCCATTTAACAAAGTAGACAAGATATATGATGCTTTCCTTTCATGTTGACTGTTGATAATTGTTTTGCCTTTGCCCACTATTTTATTTGATATACTTTGGCAACACAAATGGCTTTTCTTTAAATGTCGTACCAAAAAGGAAAAAGAAAATAAAACTGAACATTGTGACTGACAATTTTCAACCCCAGAACTGAAGACAAAAGAGCAGCAGTTACTGTGTCCTCCTGCAAGAACACATATTCCTCCTGACTCGGAAAAACGCACATCAGCTCCAAGTGCTTTACTTGTTACTAGTGGTTATTTAGTGCACAATATTTAAGAACACTGTAAATAAAAAACTTGTAACTTTTAAATATAAATCAGAATAAAATAATCATTTAGAGTACTTATTAATAGATTCAATAAGAATAATATTCTGCAGTAAGTGTTAATAATTTTGACTTTGTGTCTGGAAACCAAACAGTATTATATACATATAACATGCCTGTCAGGGCCATGGATGGCTGGCCTCCAGGACTCTGCTTTTATCTGCCTCCATTCCACATAAAAGCACCTGAAGTCTTCTTGTTAATTACAGGAGCTCAAACCAGTGGCGGGGACAGGCAGGAGGAGCAGGAGGGAGGGGAGGTTTGGAGGAGGAGGCGGTCCATACCGTCCTCCGGGAGTGTGGCCCAGAACCAGGAAGTGTGCAGGGCCAGAGAGAGTCAGAGTGGGACGATGGGGGAGAGAGAGACAGGTGAGATGCAGAATGGAAAGGTAGGATGTAGGATGTAGGATCTGATCTTGTCACCAGGTTTTGCTGCTTTGCTGGTGGTGAAGAGGCTCTGTGGAACTGTTCTTGACTTTTCTCTTTCTTTAAGTGCGACACAAATCTTTTATTGTCCGGATGACTTAGCTTTTGTGGAATGTGTCCGTGTATTTCCCTGTGTGTGCAGGTGCCACTGCTCACGTGAATGGCCACCAGTCTGTTCGCTCCCTGCCATCCATCCGCCATGACATCAGCCGTTACCAGAGAGTGGATGAGCCGCTGCCACCCAGTACGTGTGGGTGTATCAGGGTGCATTAGGATTTAACCTGGGGAAAAAGATAAATCAGAGTTAGCCCCAACTTCAGTAACCCTTTTTAGCATTTGTGACTTTTTGAAATTTTCATGCAATATGAGTAGACTGACTTTGCAATACAAAAATATTTGGAGTTGTGCAGTGTAGAGCAAGAACTGTGTCCCTGGCAACTGCAAACAGCATGGACAGTAATGTTGTCAGCTGACAATCTGAGCCTGTCAGTGGCAAAAACAAGCACGGTAGTGGACACATGTTGACATGGACAGTTACCCATTGAATCACATTACTGTTCATGGTTGCTTGGTACACCTGTTTTGCTCAGTACTGCACCAGTTCCAAAGATTTTTGTCCCTTTCATTTATAAACAGAATGGTTATCCCTTAAGATTCTCATCCATCATGCAGTGCAAACATGGAGGTGTCTGATTAGTCCCAAACATATATATTATGTATATTTATAGTCATTTATATAGGCAGTTTTTCCAGTATTTGACACCAAACCACTGCACTTCCCTCCTGTGTCACTGTGTGTGTGTGTGAACCAGACTGGGAAGCTCGTATCGACAGCCACGGTCGGATCTTTTACGTGGACCACGTCAACAGAACCACAACCTGGCAGCGTCCCACAGCTCCCCCGGCCCCGCAGACCCTCCAGAGGTCCAACTCCATACAGCAGATGGAGCAGCTGAACCGCAGGTCAGGACACACACGGACACACACACACACAGATACTGTATGGTCAGACTACAACTGTAAATGTGAGCAGCAAAGTTAAAAATCACTGTGGTAATTAATACACACTTTCCAGGTATCAGAGTATACGTAGGACGATAACCAATGATAGCAGACCAGAGGAGCAGCCAGCCAATGAGCTGCTGGCAGATGAGACTGACATGCAGCCCTCCATGTCAGGTAATCCTCTCACTGCAATGAATTCTGGTCTAGTCCTTCAACCATGATTTGCACACTTTTTCTGACATTGCATGTGTGTGTGTGTGTGTGTGTGTGTTGCAGAGCTGCGAAGGGACAACAACGTGGCTCAGTCCTAGTTCCAGGTCTCGCCTCACCCTGCTAGCTTCAGTCTCCCAGCGCCAGGTTCCTCACCAGCCCCGACTTCTTCACTGTGCTGCATTCCAACCCTGTACGGACACTCGATTTTTCCTCTTGCTCTTCTTTTTCTTCCTTCTTCATCTTTCTTTTTCATTTTTCTCATTCTCATATATCTATATAAATATATGTGTCAGTTACCAAACAAGCTTCAGGTTTTTTTTTTTCTTCTCCTGTTTTCTCTCTTTCCTCTCTTGTAAACTTTCCCCTGCTTCTCTTTCTCTCTCTGTCCCACGCTGTCTCTCTCTCTCAGAGTGCTTACCGTATGTTCGCCACCAACACGTGTCTGAAGCACATGATCAGTAAGGTTCGTCGGGATGCCCACCATTTTGAGCGCTACCAGCACAACAGGGACCTGGTGGCCTTCCTCAACATGTTCGCCAACAAACAGCTGGAGCTGCCCAGAGGCTGGGAGATGAAGCACGACCACACCGGCAAGGTGGGCCACAGTAGTCAGTTTTAAGCCATATTTTTATAAAAGACTTTGTAGATCTTGGTTGTTTTTACACTATATTTTAACTGGGTGAAGGATTGTCATCTTCAGATATCTGGATCTGGATCTGGAGTTATCAGAGAATGCTTCCACTAAGCAGTTCATTTCCAGTCATGCTCTGTAGCATGTATAAAATGTTGATCAGGCCCAAATGAGTCTGATTTTGTATCGAGATGGCAAGAAGAAAAAAATCTGGCTGACTTTGTGTGTGTGTGTGTGTGTGTGTGTGTATACATGCAGCCTTTCTTCGTGGATCATAACTGCCGTGCCACCACATTCATTGACCCCCGCCTGCCTCTCCAGAGCTCTCGGCCCCCGAGCCTCCTGGCTCACCGGCAACACTTGACTCGCCAACGCAGCCACAGCGCAGGGGAGGTCAGCCCACGACGACTGGTAAGAAAAACATGCACACCGGTGCTTCAGGGCAACTTCCTGCAGATTGAGGCTGTTATAACTAGTTAGTGCATGTATAAGATGCCCTTCAGATAGTAATGAAAGTGAATGAGACCAAAACAAAACCTCCTCTGTCTCTGTAGGTAGGTGAAGACCCTCGTCATGCCGGCCCACCCGTCGTGCCACGGCCTTCCAGTACCTTCACCTCGGCCAACAGGGGGCAGTGCCAAGACGTTGTGCCAGTGGGTCAGTATACACACAAATACACAAACACACACCCAATAATAAATAATAAAAACTGCCCAAAACTGACATAAGTTTGTCTCCACTCATCTCCTAGCTTACAATGACAAGATCGTGGCATTTCTTCGGCAACCAAACATCTTTGAGATTTTGCAGGAGAGACAGCCTGACATCAGCCGGAACCATTCACTCAGGTACACACACACTATAGACGTTATTTCTAGTTTTTTATATGGAGCGCTGATAACTGTAGGATGCAGTCACCAGCATCATTCTCAACCACAGGGAGAAGGTGCAGCTGATCCGAACAGATGGAGTCTCAGGATTGGCCAGGCTGTCAGGAGATGCCGACCTTGTCATGCTGCTAAGGTGAGACGTCCTTCTTCCTTACATCTTTCCCTTTTTCCAAAGAACAGTTCTTTCTATTTTTCATATACTTGTCTTATTGAACTAGATATATATCACTTTTCCTCTTTGCTGCCTTTTTTCTTCCTTAATTGAATTTATTCAATGTATTTCTCTCTCCTCTCTGCAGTCTGTTTGAAGATGAAGTAATGTCTTATGTGCCTCCTCATGCCTTACTTCACCCCAGCTACTGCCAGTCACCTCGGGGATCCCCTGTCTCCTCCCCACAGAACTCACCTGGTAGGATATTTATAGTGAGGCCAGTGCATTTCATGTCATAGAGACAGTTGTCTATTGAAGTGGGGAAAACAGACAGACTCACACTTCTTGCACTTAGGTTCAATAAGAGACACACACTTGTAGTGTTTTAGTAGTGGTGGAGGTAAAGCTGCATTCATTGGATGCAAAAGCAAAATTACTACAATAAACCTAAAGTATTGGTCGCCCATATGGGCACATACAACCCATGTGGACAAAATGCATCTGTCCAGTTACAGTGTGTCATTGTGAACAAGTTTTTGCAATTTACTTGAAAGCTATAATCAATTATTCATACACATTAATTGAGAACGTAATTACATTACTTTGCTAATTACCTGAGCAGAAAAAGTAATGGGTTACATTACTTGTTACTTTCATTACCCTGTGTTAGCTCTATCAAAGCTGTTGGGTAGAGGGGTTTAGTTCTGCCAGATGTCTTAACCTTAATTGATTTTTGTTTACTTCCTGTTCCAACACTTCCTATCAATAAATTATAAAGACAAGATTTACTGCCTTCAGTCTGAAACTGTATCCTGTTGTGTCCCTCTTTTCCCCTGCCTGCAGGTACTCAGAGAGCTAATGCCAGAGCTCCAGCTCCCTACAAGAGAGACTTTGAGGCCAAGCTGCGCAACTTCTACAGGAAACTTGAAACTAAAGGTTACGGCCAAGGACCAGGCAAATTAAAGTAAATGCAGTGCATTTATATGAAGAGAGCAACCTTTCTCTTCTGTTTCTGTGTATTTACCTGTGTGTATGCTTCTCTGTCCACCTGCGTGTGTGTTTGTATCAGGTTGATCATCCGTCGTGACCACCTGCTGGAAGACGCCTTCAACCAGATCATGTGCTATTCCCGGAAAGACCTGCAGCGAAGCAAGCTCTACGTCAGCTTTGTTGGGGAGGAGGGGTGAGTCTGTGGGAGGGTGGAGGAGAGGAACATACATGAAACGCAAGACACACGTGCATATTATATCTATGGCTATGGACGATCTGATTAATATGTCACATCATAATAATTTCATTAATTAACGTGTGAGGAAAAAGGGATTGCTTCTTATCTACAATGTTGTATTTATTTGTGTTCTTCAGGGAAATTGGTCATTTGACCATCCATGATAATATAAATTAATTTAACAGAACAATTAAAAGTTTTTGTATTTGCGACTTCATGTAATGCTATACTGCTTCAATATACAGCGAACAAACATTCAGACTTTAAAAAACGTATTATTCTTGCTGCACATGAAAATATACATTCAATCATCATATGAAGTAAGGATAAATGTATGTGTGTGTGTGTGTGTGTGTTGCAGATTGGACTACAGCGGGCCTTCCAGAGAGTTCTTCTTCTTGGTATCCAGGGAGCTGTTCAACCCTTATTATGGTCTGTTTGAATATTCTGCCAACGACACCTACACCGTTCAAATCAGCCCCATGTCCGCCTTTGTCGACAATCACCACGAATGGTGAGATTTACTGCACACCTGCACGCACACACACAGAGGTCACAGTATATCATCCTGATAACCTTCATGTGTGTTAATGTGTGTGCTTCAGGTTTCGGTTCAGTGGTCGTATTCTGGGTCTGGCTCTGATCCATCAGTACCTGCTGGATGCCTTCTTCACCAGACCTTTCTATAAAGGCCTACTGCGCATGTACGTACAGTGTGTGGAAAGAATTCACTCTCATTTGTACAAAATGTGACAAGCTATCAGCTGCACACACACGCACACAAAAATAACAATACATGCAGGTATTGACACTCACATTTTCCACCATGTAGTCCATGTGACCTGAGCGACCTGGAGTATCTGGATGAGGAGTTTCACCAGTCCCTTCAGTGGACAAAGGACAACGACATAGAAGACATGCTGGACCTCACCTTCACTGTCAATGAAGAGGTCTTTGGACAGGTTGGTGTATTACCAAAATTAATAGCATTCGACAAGATACAAAAATAAAGAGAGAGGACTGAGATTGTGCCAAAAAATAAAAAATGGCTTCCTTTTCAGGGGAAAAATGGTCGACTTTTTAAAAACACCATGGTTAAAAACATATAATAATAAAGCTTAAGGGATATGGGAAGAAGTAACCCAGTTTAGATGAAACCATTTAAAGTTACACACCAGTTCTTGTGTGTATGTTTTCCCTCAGATAACAGAACGAGAGCTGAAGCCTGGTGGAGCCAACATCCCTGTATCAGAGAAGAACAAGAAGGAATATATTGAGCGGATGGTGAAGTGGAGAATAGAGAGAGGAGTGGTGCAGCAGACTGAGAGTCTTGTCAGAGGCTTCTATGAGGTATGGCTTTGTGAAAGTAAAACTAGTATCAACTGTTAGTTTATCATTTATTCATTCAGTGCTTTGATGCTTTGGTGAGAGCAGCTGTTTGTGTTTGCAGGCAATGTAATGTAACTTTCAGATGTGAAATGTAACAGTTATTTGTCTTCAGTTATTAAGTCCTCATGATTTCTTTCTTTGTGCTTTTCCAAATTATTGAATTTTTCTATCAAAATGCAGAAAATCTAACACTCAGTTGTAATATACAGTGTAATATGTGTGTGCGTGTGTTACCCAGGTGGTGGATGCCAGGTTGGTGTCGGTGTTTGATGCCAGGGAGCTGGAGCTAGTGATTGCCGGCACTGCTGAGATTGACCTAACAGACTGGAGGAACAACACAGAGTACAGAGGAGGTACAGAAGAAAAGAAGGATTTATTTACTTATCATGAAGAAGAAGGGAGAAGCATTCCTCATGCACACAATACTTTTTTATTCATCTTGTTTACTATTCCATCAATCTTACTTTACTTGGACCTATGGTGCATCTTGGCCCTTATGGCATCAGATGCCACCACCAAGCCAGACTGGTGCAGTTCACCTTGGACAGGAAGGGTTGGACCCTGTACAGGGGTTTCCCTCTGAGGTCTCCTGTGTCTGTTGCCAGAATACACACCCACTGTAAGAGAGTAAGACAACCTGCTGATCTGAGTGATGCAGCTGACTCTGGAGAGAAACCCTCAGATCAAATATGCTTGATATTTGTGATGTAGTCTCAGATCATGTGACTGAGGGCAATGCCATTTCAGCATTTGATAATACTGTATTAGTAACTGAATGATCACATGTTCCACACATTCTTGTTTCTTGTTAAAACCTGGTGCCTGTATTACAAACCAAGCACCTCCTTGGTCGGACATTAAGGTGTCATGTTACTGACTCAAGGACTTAAGGTGACTCAAGTGATATCACTTGAGGACATGTATCAGAGTTCACATAGCTCCCACAGACTTTGATCTATAGAATTGTGGGTTTGAAATCTCCTTGTGCCTCCTTGTTCGGCTGCTGGAGTTTAGGATTACTTATCATGTATGTCAGGGTTTTGTTTCTGTTTTGTTTTAGCTGCTGCAGTGACCTCCTTTTCCTTCTGGATCTCTAACTGATGCCAGATAAAACAGCTCCTATTTCAGTTTGGGCAGAAATGTTTCTAGTTGGATATTTGACTGAGCTTGATTCTCTGAAATTGATCTTATTGCTATAGTCAAATGACATGTTTTTTTATGTTTAGGTTACCATGACAACCATATAGTGATCCGATGGTTCTGGGCGGCAGTGGAGAGGTTCAACAATGAACAAAGACTACGGCTTCTGCAGGTAGACATGGGTTTGTGTGGGAGCGACAGAGGGTAATAAGTATTAAACCTTTGTCAACACCGCAGTCTTCTCACTCCTTTCTCTCTATTCCTCTTCTTCTCTCCCTCTGTCATCATCAGTTTGTAACCGGGACATCTAGCATTCCATACGAGGGCTTTGCTTCCCTGCGAGGCAGCAACGGACCACGCAGGTTCTGTGTGGAGAAGTGGGGGAAGGTCACCTCCCTGCCCAGGTAAACCTGCAGCATTAATCTCCTCACAGTTTGATCTTGGCTGACATAATCTTTTCTGTGATTCTGGAGTTTGATTAATCCAAATTCAAATTCCATACGATTATCAACAATCTTAAACAAGTTTGGAAATTATTTTTCCAGATGTGGCCATGACTATACTAAAGTAAAAATACTATTATTATAGTAAGAACAACAAGTAAAAGGAACTGCAAGCCATGATGTAGTTCAGACACTTCCTGCTTCCTGGTTTTGTGGTAGATTTGAGTCATGTTAGTGATTTTGTAACTTAATGTTCCTGAGCTCACTGCACGTACTGATGAGACAAAAAAAGCTTATGAGGGATAAAGAGAAAAAAAACCATCTTTGCTTGCATGCAGCAAAAAAATTGAGTTACTTCAACACAACCATTTAAAATGATATGTCACTTGTAATTACAAATTCATTAAACATTTTTCTAGTGTAAACATCAGACTAACTGATGCTACTGCCTGTCTAACATCACCTCCTGTGGTCTCTCCCCAGAGCTCATACCTGTTTCAATCGGCTGGACCTGCCACCTTACCCATCCTTCTCTATGCTCTATGAGAAGATGCTGACCGCTGTGGAGGAGACTAGCACCTTCGGGCTGGAATGAGACCTGCAACTGGCCACCTGACCACCAGCTCCCCGCAGTAGTGTACCCCTCAAGACTGCTGGTGGAAGTGAAGAGAGGAAGCTATGACAGCAGTTGGAAAAAAGGTTCAACATCTGGATTTCAAGTCCAATTTATGGCTTGTATTTAATTTATAGCGGGCTACATTTTCTAAGAGAAGCTGGTAAGACATTTGAACCATAAAGCTGCACTCTGACCTCTTTTAAATGTGTTCTGTTAATATTATTATTTTGATTTTATTTTTTCTAGTTTATTTTTTGCACTTGCATGTATTTCGCACCTACTTAGTAACACGCTGTCACCTGTGTGATGTGATGTATAAAGACCCACACTGCCTTTGGGACTGGGATCCTAACTGCCAGGATTTGACCAAATCAGAGACAAGGATGTCTTTGACACCACGAGGTTTAAAATGTACAAATCACAAGAAGCAACCACTGCCTTCACTGAAAAAGCTGAGTGGATTCAGCCTCCTTCATTCTAGTTTTGATGGACCTTGAAGGATCATAAGGCCTGTCCAGAACCGCGAGCTTCAGTGATGCACTTGTTCTAGTACGGTGCCCTCTGTGGCTTTTCCGTCTCAAAGCCTTTTTGAGAAAGAGGCACTTACCTGCCTGAGGTAACATTTGAAGTTTGTGGGATTTTTCAGTGAACTTTACCCACAGCTGATTTTGGAGTCCAAACAGAAGCTTTGGTATTGTTGTTACAGTATTTTCATCTACAGGAAAGTGATTTTCTAATGATGTGGCAGTGACATGTTGTGATTTGAATATAACTAACTTATGATGTAGATTGTGTGGGGAGTGATTTTTCTACCAGATCTGGATCAACTGGCAAAACATATTTAGCCACCACTTAACTTGAGCTAATAATTTGATGATTAAATTCAGTAGCATTCGACATGACATGTAACCATCTCCATTTGCTTTGATTGATCTGAAACAAGCTTTGATCCAGGTCTATTTTTGAAAGTTTGTTAAAACTAACCCCAGACTTTAGTTGTATAAATTTCAAATTGTCTGCAATGGACCGGTGATCTGTCCAGGGTGTACCCTGCCTCTCGCCCAGTGTCAGCTGGGACTGGCTCCATCCCCTTCAAGACCCTTGAGGATAAGTGGTATTGATAATGGATGGAGTCAAATATACAAAGAAAATTAAATGTCCACCCAGCAGTGAGAAATGTAGAAGATTTTACATGGGGTGGCAAGAGGTTTTGGGCAGGGAGGCATGGCAGGGCAGAAGGTATGGGTCACCACATGAAATGAATATGGACTTTTCTCTTTTCCTTTTCTAGCAGCAGTTACTCTGACACTGTTAAAATCCAGTGGTTAATAAGCTACTGCCAATCAATGAGAGTTTAACAGTGAGCGATTTTTAGACTGCCCAATCCTAAGGCTGAAATATTTCCAGTGTGACAGGGCTATGTCCAGAATCCCTCCCTTTTTACTATCTAAAATGCACTATGTTTACTGTCCACCATTTTATTTGAATGTCTGATGGTATATTAATCCACTATGTAGTGCCCTCAAAATTCAGACAATGGAATGAAACACTAGTAGCCATAGCATGTACACTACTCTCTGTTAACAGTCCCACAATGCAATGCGAGTCTCTGTGATGACACAAAATGCTCATATTAACTTTGCCCATATCCTTTCAACAATAACAGATTGCTTTCAGTTCCGATTTTGTCCGTATGCGTTGCCTGTTTCAGTGCTGTGGGCAGCGTTGGCTGATTCATTTTACAATTACTGCTTTAAAAAGCTGGGACGCCAGCCCCACGGCAGCAAGCTGGCAGCTGCTAGCCCCCATGCCCACCTCTACAACCACCCAGATCAAAACAGAACATTTTCATCAAGCTTGCCTTCAACTGCTGGTGTCAAAAAACACAGTCAGATCATGTGATTTTAAGCAGCCATTTTTAAGTCCAGTTATGTATGATGTACTCCTAGAGAAGGACTTCAGTAATGTATAAGCTGGCATTAAAATGTCTCCTCAGCATATTCTCTGTTGCTCCATTAGAAGAATATATTTTCTTTCCATTGTTACTGGCTTGTTATTCACATTGCAGACTATGAATAGAATCTCAGTGAAAACTCCAAATTCTAGCGCTTTCTCTTTTCTCTTTCTACACTTGTGATGTTGACCACTTGAGTATTTGTACAACTGAATCTGATCACACACACTGTATGTGAACTTTTTTCCTGATACCGTTTGATAGTTCCTCTACATCATTTCAATATTGAATGAACTTAATAGAAACTTTCTTTTAGTTTAATCAGGTCGTTTAGTGGAGTTCACATGGAGAGCTCAAAGCAGGCACACAGTAAACAGTAAAAACCATATTGTCCTTATAATAGAAAAGCATGAACATTTTGTATAAAATCCTTTTAAAGGGGCTTGCAGTAATTTCTTCTCTTTTGTACATTGAGATACTTGTTACTGCTCTCTTCAGTCACATTCCCCCTGCACTATGAATGTAAGCACGCCTTGAACTGCCACATTGAACTTCAACTGCACAACCACATGCAGGCCTACAACATCTAAATTCCAATCTCATAATTACTGTCTCTTAATTTTGACTCTTTGTTTCTGACTCATACATAGTAGCATCTTAGTGTAAGACTTTGTCTTATTATGAGCATTCTTAGTTTTATCTTGCATATTTCTTTCCTAACTTTTTTCTTTTCCTGTCAGAAATTCTTTATGACAAAAGTTATGACAGACTGGTACTCTACCGACTGCTTTTTTATGAAAGGGGTCAGAAAACAACTAAACCAGGCATTTTATGCAACGTCAGGGAGGGTACAGTTGTGTAAATTATCAATTCAGTTCAAATGGGATCAACTCCAAGTCCATTACCACAATAAAAAGTTACATTGTTTCCCTCACTGAATGCACTGCCCTCTGTTTGTCTGACCAAAGTTTTGAGCCTTAACTGGCTGACTCACATTTAACACTCTGTGCAGTCCACCTCAAATATGAATGTTTGTCAGCAGTCCTCTCCTAAAATAAAAATTCAATCTCTCTATGCAAGCTTTGTCTTCTTTCCATGTCACTTTGACTGCAATTGATCAAGCAGGATAATAAATGGAAATCAATATTTGTTGTCCTGTCTTTTTTATGAGAATATAAGTCATATTTTGTCTTTCTTTGTTCCTGTTCTAGCATGACAATATAAACAACTTTTTCTGTCCGCACAACTCTTAACTGTTTTAATAGTCATGTTCTTGCAGTCCAGGTTTGACAAGAATATATGCGGTGAAATTCACATTTAGCATATTTTACAACTAAACTTTTTACAACTGTGTGTGAGTGAAAGAGATGTGTACATGTAGAGATCTGTTCAACAAAGGAGACTGTCTCTGCTACACTGAACACAGAGACACTGAGGAACCAGACAACCAGGGTCCAAACCCAGACCTCAACCCAAACCCAGGATAAAGAGGTTCAGTGAAGGTGGTGTTGAAGGTGTAGAGGTGGATCAGTGAGTCAGAGGAGACTCTGTAGAAGGACACAGAGCCAGCAGGATAGTCTACATACACTGCTACTCTGTCAGAGACAGAGACAGAAGAGGAAGAGAAAGAGATGGATGTTCTAATGTTATTGTGGCAGACATAAGAGAAACCACCACCATCAGAGCAGCTCAGACTCCAGGACTGATTGTTCCTCCCAAACTTGCATTTGTCACTATTGCCTTTCCTTTCAATTCCTCTGCAACTCACTGACACATTAACCTTCCCTGTCCACTCAACCTCCCAGTAACAGCGACCAGTCAGATCAGTTCTACACAGCAGCTGAGGACACTGATCAAATCTGTCTGGATGATCAGGATATGACTGATCCTCCTCCACACGTGTCATCTTCCTGTTGTTGTCAGACAGTTTGATTTTTGTGTTTACTGTGTTTGTGTCGATTGTGAGTTGACAGGAATCTGATGGAGAGAACAAGACACAATACAGCTGCTGTTATAGATCTGATCACTGATTGACAGTTTGATGATGACTCATGACATCAGTGATGTGAATGAGTGATGTGACAGTTTGAAGCTGCTTTGTTTTCAGGAATCAAATTAAAAACACACTTACACTTCCTCAGACCTGGACTCAACCATCGGACTCCAGCAGGCTCCACCCTGAAAGGAGGAGGGGGGTCAGACCAGCACATTCTCTTTCAGCATGCTAACATGGACATTACATGGCTCCAATACACAGATTGTTCTATTACTCTGTTGTTGAATACAAAGAACTTGTGTACAGATCTGTCTTCAGCTGTGACAGAGAAAATGTTTCCAGCTCTCCCTCCTCTATCAGACATCGTCTGTGGCTGCAGCAGGCCTCTCCATACCTGAGAGTGTCCAGTCTCCAGTCTGGATCCTCCAGTCCAGCACGCAGTCGCTTCACTCCTGAGTCTCCTGGATGATTGTAGCTCAGGTCCAGCACTCTCAGATGGGAGGGGTTGGAGCTCAGAGCTGAGGCCAGAGAAGCACAGCCTTCCTCTGTGATCAGACAGCCTGACAGACTGCAAACACACAACACACAGGAACCCTCTGTCAATACTACAATGTGTTTGAAACAAATTCATGAAAATATCTTAAACATCATCAGTGGAATTAAATAATTCAACAATAAAAGAAAAAACTAGAGAAAAAGACAAAAACTCCTCATGGAAAGTAATTCTCTGAGTCTAGAAAGTCCTGTTGAACTTAAATGTACTTTACACAATCTTACACAGGTTAACTGTTTATCCACTGATCATCAATGAACCCGGTTAATGAATCCTGACCTGAGAGTTTTCAAGTGCACAGTGTGGACTCTTTAGTCCAACAGACAGAAGCTTCACTCCTGAATCCTGCAGGTTGTTGTTACCCAGGTCCAGATCTCTCAGACTAGAGGACTGGCAGCTGAGAACTGAGGACAGAGCTTCACAGCTTCTCTCTGAGAGGTTACAGCCACTCAGTCTGAAGAGATGATGATAGAGAATGAAAGAAGAGAGCAATTTATTTTCTCTCCTGTTGAATACAGCAGTGTCTTTATATAATGATGAATAAATCAAACTACCTATACACTTACAGAGCTTTGTTAGAGGCTTTGATCACTGGCAGCAGCCTCAGAAGAGCCTCCTCTGAAGCAGAGTATTTCTTCAGGTCAAACACGTCCAGATCTTTCTCTGATGACAGTAAGATGAAGACCAGAGCTGACCACTGAGCAGGAGACAGTTTGTCTGTGGACAGACGTCCTGATCTCAGGGACTGTTGGATCTCCTCCACTAGAGAATGATCATTCAGTTCATTCAGACAGTGGAACAGGTTGATGCTTTTCTCTGCAGAGGAAGCCTCTTCAATCCTCTTCTTGATGTACTGGATTGTTTCCTGATTGGTCTCTGAGCCACTTCCTGTCTGTGTCAGCAGGCCTCGTAGGAGAGTCTGATTGGTCTGCAGTGAAAGACCCAGGAGGAAGCGGAGGAACAAGTCCAGGTGTCCATTTGGACTCTGTAAGGCCTTGTCCACAGCACTCTGGTAGAAGTGAGCCATTGCGTATTGACTGATTCTTGTTTCAGACTCCTGGGGGGTTGACTCTCCTTTTAACATCAGATTGACTCCAGAGTTGATGAAGGTCAGATGGACATGAAGAGCAGCCAGAAACTCCTGAACACTCAGATGGACGAAGCAGAACACCTTGTCCTGGTACAGTCCTCTCTCCTCTTTAGAGATCTGTGTGAACACTCCAGAGTAAACTGAGGCTGCTCTGATATCGATGCCACACTCTGTCAGGTCTGATTCATAGAAGATCAGGTTTCCTGTCTGCAGCTGCTCAAATGCCAGTTTTCCAAGAGACCCAATCATCTTCCTGGTCTCTGGACTCCAGTGTGGATCTGTCTCAGATCCTCCATCATACTTGACCTTCTTCTGTTTGGACTGAACCACCAGGAAGTGGATGTACAACTCAGTCAGGGTCTTGGGCAGCTCTCCTCCCTCTCTGGCTTTCAACACATCCTCCAGAACTGTAGCAGTGATCCAGCAGAAGACTGGGATGTGGCACATGATGTGGAGGCTTCGTGAGGTCTTGATGTGGGAGATGATCCTGCTGGCCTGATCCTCATCTCTGAACCTCTTCCTGAAGTACACCTCCTTCTGTGGCTCAGTGAACCCTCTGACCTCTGTTACCATATCAACACACTCAGGAGGGATCTGATTGGCTGCTGCAGGTCGTGTGGTTATCCAGAGGCGAGCAGAGGGAAGCAGTTTCCCCCTGATGAGGTTTGTCAGCAGCACATTCACTGAGGTGGACTCTGTAACATCAATCAGGATCTCAGTGTTGTGGAAGTCCAGAGGAAGTCGATACTCATCCAGACCGTCAAAGATGAACACAACCTGGAACTCTTCAAACCTGCAGATTCCTGCTTCTTTGGTTTCAGTAAAGAAGTGATGAACAAGTTCCACCAAGCTCAACTTCTTCTCTTTCAGCACATTCAGCTCTCTGAAAGTGAATGGAAATGTGAAGTGTATGTCCTGGTTGGCTTTGTCTTCAGCCCAGTCCAGAGTGAACTTCTGTGTTAAGACTGTTTTCCCAATGCCAGCCACTCCCTTTGTCATCACTGTTCTGATTGGTTCATCTCTTCCAGGTAAGGGTTTAAAGATGTCTTCTTGTCTGATTGTTCTCTCTGGTCTGTCTGGTTTCCTGGATGCTGTTTCAATCTGTCTGATTTCATGTTCATCATTGACCTCTCCAGTCCCTCCCTCTGTGATGTAGAGCTCTGTGTAGATCTGATTCAGAGGGGTTGGGTTTCCTGCTTTAGCGATCCCCTCAAACACACACTGGAACTTCTTCTTCAGGTTTGATTTGAGATTCTGCTGACACATAGCAGGAGATCCTGAAAGAACAAATAACATTGTTGAGTATACCCTCGAGAAAATATGACCACTTAATTTACTGAAAGAATGAACAACTAAGGTGGGTACATTCCATTGCTTCCATTATTTAGAGACTAAAGTGTCACCTATCTTGTTTGTAGGCTGGGGCCAGTTAGATAAATGAAATTTTGAGGCTTTTGGTTTAAGGCACTGAAATGTGAAGCCTAAAACACACCAAAAAGACAAAAGAATCCTTTAAAATGACACTGCAGTGGTTCAAGATATATTCACCAAACAGTATAAGTTGAGGTCACCGTGGATTTAATAATGAGTATGCAGACTGAAAATCACTAAAAAATAAAATTCATAGCCTCTTTGATCCATTGACTCAGTGGTGCAGAACACTCAAAAGAAGTTGTGTAGTTGTGAGACTACATCAAATGTGAAGTCCTGCAGTCAGTTGCCTTAAATTATAGCTTTAATAGCTAAATAACAATACCACCTCGTAGTTTCAGCTTTAGCTTTGGAACAGTTATCAGGATAAAACCTGTGTTGTGTGGAATCCACATCTTGAGCAGAAGTTAGCGAGGCATTTAACAAAAACATGTTAGATTTAGGTGGCTGCAGACAACCTGAGACAGGTGAAGAAAGCATCACACCAGAAGAGGTTAAGATGAGAAGCTGCTCTAAGAAATCCTCTTACTGATCTGCAGACAGTCAGCCAGCTCTTCCTCCTTCATTCTCCTCAGGAAGTTCAGTGTGATCTTCAGAAACGCCTCTCTGCTGCTCCTCCTCTGCTCTTCATCCTCACCATCCAACACCTCCTCATCCTCCCTCTGACTCTCTAAGCATTCTGGGTAATCTGGACTCAGAACCCTCTGCATCTTCTTCAACTCATTCTTCACAAAAGTGATGATGTTCTCCTCCAGCAGCTGAAACAGAAAACTATATGAATGACTCAATCAAAATAAAATCATGGAGCCAAATGTCAGATCTGTGTTGGACAGACTGACAATTCACTGGTCTAAAAAGTGCAGCATGGAGATAGCATAGGAGTAGTTGTTGTGTATGTACAGACCATAAATATGGAGTCCAGCTGTGTTTGATGCTGCTGGCCAGACTGACCACTGGGAACCTCTGTGCTCTCCTGGTCCACTCTGTGGAGGAATCATCAAGAATTAGATCACATTATGTCTGTCCACACAGAGACAGACTCAAGGTAAAGGTCCATGAAG
Source organism: Lates calcarifer (assembly GCF_001640805.2). Classification (NCBI taxonomy): domain Eukaryota; kingdom Metazoa; phylum Chordata; class Actinopteri; family Centropomidae; genus Lates; species Lates calcarifer. Next base: position 12,357,660 of record NC_066854.1, read on the forward strand.
TGATATTTGGATGTGAACAGTGAATCAGACGACACCCTGTAGTGGTAAAGGTTTACTAGTCCTGCTGATCCCACGGAGAATCAACAGCACAGTCTGCAGCTGTTTGTAGCTTTCAGCTCAGTGTTTGGCTTCACCAGTCAGTTTAGTCCCAGCAGCTCTCACCAAACCTCCATACAGCTCTCCCTCCCTCACTGACCACTGCTGAAGTGCCCTGAAGCAGGGTACCTGGAACCTCCAGCTGCTCCAGTGCTGCTCACTGTCTACTTGTATCAGACTAGTTGTACTGGGCAGCTCCCAGTATGAACAATGACAATAAACCAGTAAAGTTTCTCTGAGTAAATGACAGTTCAAACATGAATCAGGAGCATTGTATTTTTATTTTAATGTTATCTATTCTGTACATGACTAGACCTGGGTAACTAATTTAATTCCTTTGTGTTTTTAATATGTTTGGATGACAATAAACTTAAACTGAACTGAAATTGTAAGGGATCAGTATTCTCCATCAGAAGTGTTTCTCAGAAGGTCCAACAGTGTCTGAACACCCGCCTCCCTCAGTGATTGGTCAGCTGTGTGGAGGTAAGAAAGTAGGTAGGGTTTGAACTTCTCTATCAGCTCTTTTTTCTTCACATAAACTATTTCTGTCACTTTTCATGTCGACACCATGAATATCTTCCAGTGAACATGAGTGAAGTTATCTCCATATTTAAACCACATCAGGTCTCCTCCCTCCTCCCCCTCTATGACAGCTGGAATTTTACCTCCACCTCCACCTTCCAGTGTGAACATTCAGATGTGGTCAAACAACACGTTGTACAAAATAGTTCTTTTCTAGAATAACCCGAGTCTTACTGTCAGTCACAGCTTACATCTGATCAGCTGATGGACGTCGTCCTTTAAAATCATTAAACCACTCTTTGCTCTTTAAAGACAGACAGCTGAGTTCAGAGTCTGGTCTCTGCTGCTGGATCCTGAAACAAAAACAGAACTGATAAATCTGCATGTCGGATAAAAACTTATGAAAAATCTGTTCAGTCTTTTAATAAGCACAACAACTAACTTTTAGTGTAAAAGGTCTTTCTGTCAGTTTTAAAATCTCACCTTTCATCAACAGATTGTTTGAAACTATTTGGGTGATCCATGGACCACTTGCTCTGCGTGGACATGCAGCTGGGTTCAGGTTCAGGTTCAGGTTCAGGTCCAGGTCCAGGTCCAGCAGAGTCTGGTGAGTGCTGCTGCTCTAGGCTTCAACACAACACACACACAGCTGTGAGTGTGAATAATGATGGTGGAGCGATGTGAGCTCAGAATTTTGTGGAAAGCTCTTCAGAGGAAGTTTGAAAGTTTTTGTGCCAGTTTTGAGCCCTGCAGATGGAAAGATAAGATCCCTTTTGTGCACACAGCAGTCTGGACATTTCAGTCGTTAACTTTGGAGTGTACTTACACACAATGATCACTGGAGGGTAGTGAAAAATCATCAGTCTCACATTTTTATCTCATCTCTTACTCATCTCATTTTCATACTCCTCTGATCATTTATCTTTTCAAATCTAGCTCCTCCTTCATTCCTCTGCTTCCTCCACCTGTGTGTTTTTTCTCTACCTATTTTAGTTCTATCCTCCACTAATCTCTGCTCCACCTACCTGCAAATCCTGCTGAGCAGAAAACTGGTGAATTGTCCAGTCTGAGCTGAATAAGTTAGTGGAAACACTAACAGATACTGCTCAGAACTAAAAACCTGAAGGACGAAGGTTTTTTTCTCTTATTGTAACCACAGTTCAATAAAGATGCAAACTTTTCACAATGAAGGACAAATTGACAACATGCAAACAAACAATGAGAGATGCAAAATAGCTAAAACCATATGTGGCCACTAGGTGAAGCGCACTGGCTATTTTCTTCACTTATTCCATCCATCTATTCATTATCTATACAGCTTATCCGTTAAGGGTTGCTGGGGGGCTGGAGCCTATCCCAGCTGTCATTGGGCGAGAGGCAGGGTACACCCTGTACAGATCGCCGGTCCATTGCAGGGCCAACATATACAGACAAACGACCATTCACACTCACATTCACACCTACGCAATTAGAGTCACCAACCTAATGCACATGTCTTGGACTGTGGGAGGAAGCCGGAGTACCTGGAGAGAACCCACGCAGGCACAGGAGAGAACATGCAAACTCCACACAGAAAAACCCCAGGCTCCTCACAAACACCACACCCTAATCCTGCTTCATTGTATCACAGATAATGAGTCTAAAGATAAGACTCTGTCAGCTGAGACGTGTTTGACAAACCTTTCCATGTTGGAAGAAACCAGCAGCACTCTGATTCCAGGAACTGAAGAGAGAGACATTTCACAGCAGAGTTACAACATATAGTACCTTTGACGTATGTGATATACACTTGCTGACTCAATAAATGTTCACATGTTGTTTTTGCTGTTACAGAACTTTTGAACTCTTGAACCTTTCTCTCTTTGTTCACACCAACAGAGTTTTACATTTCTGTTTAGAGAAAATGGTAAAAAAATAAATAAAAAAGTAACAGCTTCTTGTATTTAATTAATCATAAATAAGCCTTTTCCAATTGAAATAATCAAAATGTGTGGAAAATATAAAACAGAACTATAAAAGATAAGTGAAGATAAGTCAAAGTAAAGCTTCTTACCGAGCTCTTCCTCTTGAGTATGTGTCACTCTGCAGCTCTGTTACTGAAGCGTCTGAGCAGAGAAGCAGCTTCATGCTTTGATTCCAGCTGCCGCTAAACCTTCATCATTTCTCTGTCCAAGAATCCAGTCTGACTGGTTTGACTGAAAAGAATCAGAGCTCAGATGGTGAAGAGTGACACAGTCAACCACAAACACAGTTTAAACCATGAGTATCAGGAGTTGTATTTCCATTATTTGGATTCTTATTGATCAATTCACTACTGCATTAAACAAGCTTTTGCTTTGCTATTGATTTGTTTTTGTTATGTGGAGCAAACTAATCTTATATTTGTTTAATTAGTGAACATTGGTCAACATTGTAACTTGAAAATAATTTATTCCTTAACTGTGGCACGCGACGCTAGCTACATGGCGTAGCTGCCGTTAAGACATTTGGTAACATTTGTGTGATTTACATTTCAATGGCGAATCTAAGCATTTTGACTTTTTTTCTTTCACAGCAGCTGCTTTAAAAGACTGCAGGAGTTTGTAAACGTGTGTCTTAAAAAAAAAAATTGAGTCAAACTACAACTGACCGTGTTGGAAAACTTGAAGTTCTGGGCGGTAGAGTTTGTCTGATGTTATCCCCTCCCATATTCATTAGTTTCACTTTCACTAATCGAACACCGTGGAGCAAAGGATTTTCTTCATCTGAAGGTGATGTCGCTGTTTTTACTGTCTTATTAGTCAACACCTGTCGTTACCTGTCGTTTAAAGTGTTATTCTAATGATATTTTAATATTTTTCTATTTTCTAACGTTACTGTAGCTGAGTCAAGAGCTGTCAGTGTAAAGGGGGGAGGACCGATATGAAATCTCTCCGACATGTTGTGTGTATATTGTATGTATATCAGTAGTTGGAGGAGGAATCAGAGCAGAATCAGTTGATGGTCAGTAGCTGAACAGCGTCGTACTGTGGAGCTTCACTTACTGAATCAGCCTGTTGAGGAGCCGGAGATTAGCCGCTGCTCTCCCGCTGTCTGAGCCGCTAAAGTCGGTCTGAGCTCGGCCGTACAGTCGCTGCAGAACAGCTCAGACTTTTTCTGTCATTAGACTGACTCTGCCGGAGCTGTTGTGGACTGATGTGGACTCAGTGGCAGTCAAAGGGGCTGGTTGGTTCACACTCTAGCTCATATTAAGCTAGTCGAATATCGCAGGATTCAGAAATATAACTACGCCACAGACTTGGCTCTGCTCCAAGACGAACTAGTCGAGTATTTCATTTTTCATTAATTCTTTACACTAAACTACATTTCACAGGGAAATATTTGATGTTGTTAGATTTCTCAGTTTAAAAAAAAAGAAAGAAAGAAAAAGGAAAAAAAAAAACTAACAAACAGAAAAAAAAACTGAAGCTAGCTCCTCCAGACATCTGCAGTGGAGCAGAGTGGATAGTAGAAGTAGAATATCTAGTGGCAGTTTGTGACGCAGAAGATGAGCCAATCAGCCAATCAGTCGGAGGAGCAGCTAATATTTTTTAGAGTAGAATGATGTAAAGGGTGATTTCAGTTAATGTGCAGATGAATGATTTGTGTTTCCTCCACAGATGAAAGGTAGAAAGTGTGTCTGAGTTGATGTGGACGTGAATTGAGCAGCATGTATCAGTGTGAGGACAGAGAGGAGGGAGTCCCTCCCTCTAAAACCGCTCTGTGTGGGGAACATGAGAGCCAGACCAAAGCTCAGAGGTGAGATGAGGATCTCTAACTGTCCATGACTCCTCTCCATGTCAGAGCTCAGCACTCACATCACTCCACCATCATTATTCACACTCACTGCTCTGTGTGTGTTGTGTTGAAGCCCAGAGCAGCAGCACTCACCAGACTCTGCTGGACCTGGACCTGAACCCAGCTGTGTGTCTATGAAGAGTGACCACTCACATGATCGCTTTGTTGATTTTAAAGGACGACAACCCTCTGCTGCAAAGAGGTCGGTTGTTACTAACATTATAATGTGACTGATTGATGTTTAAACGGCTGTTTATCCAGAGAAGTTTATTAAATGTGTTTATTTACACCACTGTTCTTCATTTATATTCCATAAAACTACAGGCAGTCTGATTCACTGTTCACATCCAAATATCACTTCATGGACCTTTATCTTGTGTCTGTCTCTGTGTGGACAGACATAATGTGATCTAATTCTTGGTGATTCCTCCACAGAGTGGACCAGGAGAGCTCAGAGGTTCCCAGTGGTCAGTCTGGCCAGCAGCATCAAACACAGCTGGACTCCATATTTATGGTCTGTACATAGATCTGACATTTGGCTCCATGATTTTATTTTGATTGAGTCATTCATATAGTTTTCTGTTTCAGCTGCTGGAGGAGAACATCATCACTTTTGTGAAGAATGAGTTGAAGAAGATGCCAGAGGGTTCTGAGTCCAGATTACCCAGAATGCTTAGAGAGTCAGAGGGAGGATGAGGAGGTGTTTGATGGTGAGGATGAAGAGCAGAGGAGGAGCAGCAGAGAGGCGTTTCTGAAGATCACACTGAACTTCCTGAGGAGAATGAAGGAGGAAGAGCTGGCTGACTGTCTGCAGATCAGTAAGAGGATTTCTTCTTCACATATCAAGTGTTGAGTTGATAGCTGAGTTTTTGGTCTGTATTAGGCCCACTCCTCATTTTTCATCTTGGTGGTAGTCTGTCTTCTGAATGTTGAATGTTTGACAGTTAGTAGTTCCAGTCCAGTCAAACTCCACAGAACATGGATTAAATTACCAAGTCAAGTGAGAAGCTACATTCGGAACAGTTCAGTCCATTTCTTTACCAACAAAAAAGGAATTAAACTCAAAGTTTCAGTATGCAGATTCAAATTATAACAGGAAATCAAAATAATAATGTCATCATGACTATGATCGCACCTAAACAGTTCAGAAAGGCTGTTTAAATTTTTACATGGATACTCATGGGACTGTAGACCAGTCAGTCAGGTGCAGTGTTGGCATTTTTGCTAAAGCTGGTGCCTCATGGAAGAAGTCTGGCATTCTTTCAAGAACTGATCCAATCAGACAGGCCAAACTTTTTTCCACCACCACTGGATGCCAGATAATAAATCTGGCATTCTCTTCTCCACTGACCAACAAACTGTGACCACTCTGAGACACAGTAGTACATTTGCCAGAGGCTGAATTCTCACAGCACAAGTAATTTACATTGTCATTTTAAAGAATATTTTGTCTTGGTGGGTATTAGGCTTAACATTTCAGTTGCTTTCTCAAGCCAAAAGTCTCAAAATTTAAGTCATAGCACATTGATCCAGTTGGTCCCAGTCTACAAACAAGAGAGTCTGTCAGTAATGGAAGCAATGGAATGTACCCACCTTAGTTGTTCATTCTTTCAGTAAATTAAGTGGTCATATTTTCTCGAGGGTATACTCAACAATGTTATTTGTTCTTTCAGGATCTCCTGCTATGTGTCAGCAGAACCTCAAATCAAACCTGAAGAAGAAGTTCCAGTGTGTGTTTGAGGGGATCGCTAAAGCAGGAAACCCAACCCCTCTGAATCAGATCTACACAGAGCTCTACATCACAGAGGGAGGGACTGGAGAGGTCAATGATGAACATGAAATCAGACAGATTGAAACAGCATCCAGGAAACCAGACAGACCAGAGAGAACAATCAGACAAGAAGACATCTTTAAACCCTTACCTGGAAGAGATGAACCAATCAGAACAGTGATGACAAAGGGAGTGGCTGGCATTGGGAAAACAGTCTTAACACAGAAGTTCACTCTGGACTGGGCTGAAGACAAAGCCAACCAGCACATACACTTCACATTTCCATTCACTTTCAGAGAGCTGAATGTGCTGAAAGAGAAGAAGTTGAGCTTGGTGGAACTTGTTCATCACTTCTTTACTGAAACCAAAGAAGCAGGAATCTGCAGGTTTGAAGAGTTCCAGGTTGTGTTCATCTTTGACGGTCTGGATGAGTATCGACTTCCTCTGGACTTCCACAACACTGAGATCCTGACTGATGTTACAGAGTCCACCTCAGTGAATGTGCTGCTGACAAACCTCATCAGGGGGAAACTGCTTCCCTCTGCTCGCCTCTGGATAACCACACGACCTGCAGCAGCCAATCAGATCCCTCCTGAGTGTGTTGATATGGTAACAGAGGTCAGAGGGTTCACTGAGCCACAGAGGGAGCAGTACTTTAAGAAGAGATCCAGAGATGAGGTGAAGGCCAGCAAGATCATCTCCCACATCAAGACCTCACGAAGCCTCCACATCATGTGCCACATCCCAGTCTTCTGCTGGATCACTGCTACAGTTCTGGAGGATGTGTTGAAAACCAGAGAGGGAGGAGAGCTGCCCAAGACCCTGACTGAGTTGTACATCCACTTCCTGGTGGTTCAGTCCAAACTGAAGAACATCAAGTATGATGGAGGATCTGAGACAGATCCACACTGGAGTCCAGAGACCAGGAAGATGATTGAGTCTCTTGGAAAACTGGCATTTGAGCAGCTGCAGAAAGGAAACCTGATCTTCTATGAATCAGACCTGACAGAGTGTGGCATCGATATCAGAGCAGCCTCAGTTTACTCTGGAGTGTTCACACAGATCTTCATAGAGGAGAGAGGACTGTACCAGGACAAGGTGTTCTGCTTCGTCCATCTGAGTGTTCAGGAGTTTCTGGCTGCTCTTCATGTCCATCTGACCTTCATCAACTCTGGAGTCAATCTGCTGTCAGAAAAGAAATCAACCTCCCAGAAGGCAAACAGAAGAAAAAATGTATCTACAGAGACAGATTTCTACCAGAGTGCTGTGGACAAGGCCTTACAGAGTCCAAATGGACACCTGGACTTGTTCCTCCGCTTCCTCCTGGGTCTTTCACAGCAGACCAATCAGACTCTCCTACGAGGCCTGCTGACACAGACAGGAAGTGGCTCAGAGACCAATCAGGAAACAATCCAGTACATCAAGAAGAGGATCGAAGAGGCTTCCTCTGCTGAGAAAAGCATCAACCTGTTCCACTGTCTGAATGAACTGAATGATCATTCTCTAGTGGAGGAGATCCAACAGTCCCTGAGATCAGGACGTCTGTCCACAGACAGACTGTCTCCTGCTCAGTGGTCAGCTCTGGTCTTCATCTTACTGTCATCAGAGAAAGATCTGGACGTGTTTGACCTGAAGAAATACTCTGCTTCAGAGGAGGCTCTTCTGAGGCTGCTGCCAGTGATCAAAGCCTCTAACAAAGCTCTGTAAGTGTATAGGTAGTTTGATTTATTCATCATTATATAAAGACACTGCTGTATTCAACAGGAGAGAAAATAAATTGCTCTCTTCTTTCATTCTCTATCATCATCTCTTCAGACTGAGTGGCTGTAACCTCTCAGAGAGAAGCTGTGAAGCTCTGTCCTCAGTTCTCAGCTGCCAGTCCTCTAGTCTGAGAGATCTGGACCTGGGTAACAACAACCTGCAGGATTCAGGAGTGAAGCTTCTGTCTGTTGGACTAAAGAGTCCACACTGTGTACTGAAAACTCTCAGGTCAGGATTCATTAACCGGGTTCATTGATGATCAGTGGATAAACAGTTAACCTGTGTAAGATTGTGTAAAGTACATTTAAGTTCAACAGGACTTTCTAGACTCAGAGAATTACTTTCCATGAGGAGTTTTTGTCTTTTTCTCTAGTTTTTTCTTTTATTGTTGAATTATTTAATTCCACTGATGATGTTTAAGATATTTTCATAAATTTGTTTCAAACACATTGTAGTGTTGACAGAGGGTTCCTGTGTGTTGTGTGTTTGCAGTCTGTCAGGCTGTCTGATCACAGAGGAAGGCTGTGCTTCTCTGGCCTCAGCTCTGAGCTCCAACCCCTCCCATCTGAGAGAGCTGGACCTGAGCTACAATCATCCAGGAGACTCAGGAGTGAAGCGACTGCGTGCTGGACTGGAGGATCCAGACTGGAGACTGGACACTCTCAGGTAAGGAGAGGCCTGCTGCAGCCACAGACGATGTCTGATAGAGGAGGGAGAGCTGGAAACATTTTCTCTGTCACAGCTGAAGACAGATCTGTACACAAGTTCTTTGTATTCAACAACAGAATAATAGAACAATCTGTGTATTGGAGCCATGTAATGTCCATGTTAGCATGCTGAAAGAGAATGTGCTGGTCTGACCCCCCTCCTCCTTTCAGGGTGGAGCCTGCTGGAGTCCGATGGTTGAGTCCAGGTCTGAGGAAGTGTAAGTGTGTTTTTAATTTGATTCCTGAAAACAAAGCAGCTTCAAACTGTCACATCACTCATTCACATCACTGATGTCATGAGTCATCATCAAACTGTCAATCAGTGATCAGATCTATAACAGCAGCTGTATTGTGTCTTGTTCTCTCCATCAGATTCCTGTCAACTCACAATCGACACAAACACAGTAAACACAAAAATCAAACTGTCTGACAACAACAGGAAGATGACACGTGTGGAGGAGGATCAGTCATATCCTGATCATCCAGACAGATTTGATCACTGGCCTCTGCTGCTGTGTAGAACTGATCTGACTGGTTGCTGTTACTGGGAGGTTGAGTGGAAAGGAGAGGTTTATGTCTCAGTGAGTTACAGAGGAATCAGAAGGAAAGGAGCCAGTGAAGACTGCAGGTTTGGAAGGAACGATCAGTCCTGGAGTCTGTTCTGCTCTGATACTTATGGTTTCTCTGTCTGTCACAATGACAGAGAAACTTATATCTCCTCCTCCTCTGTCTCTGTCTCTGACAGAGTAGCAGTGTATGTAGACTATCCTGCTGGCTCTGTGTCCTTCTACAGAGTCTCCTCTGACTCACTGATCCACCTCTACACCTTCAACACCACATTCACTGAACCTCTTTATCCTGGGTTTGGGTTTAGGTTGTCGCGGTGGGATTCCTCCCTGTCTCTGTGTTCAGTGTAGCAGAGTCTCCTCCTGTCAGAGAAACTTTCTCTCTTGAACAGATGGTTCAGTTTGTTCATGTCTGTCTCTTTTACACACACATGAAATGGGGAAAGGAGAGAAGCTGACATTAAGACATTACATATATTTCAATCTATCATATTGCTCTGGAACATTATTTGTGTTTAAACAGTGTTTAAAGTAAATGTGAGTTGTTATATTATTTATACATGTCTAAATATCATTTGAAACATATATAACTTTTGCTCAGGATTTTTTCAAACAAATCCGTCTGTTGGAATGCTCGACAGATCTGAATGTCACAGGTTGTTTAATGATTGAGTCAACTTAGTAAGCATCATACTGATTATGTATGCAAGAGTAAAAGGATTGTATTGTTATGTTAAATTATACACACAATTATACATCACTTTATTTGTTTAACCATATAGTCTAATAACATTATTTATTGTCACTTTTAGTTTTTACTGGGTTCTTGTGTTCAGAGTGTCTTTTTTTTTTTTTTTTTTTTTTTTTTTGGTTGCAGTTAATTTATGAGTGCTTGAATAAAATCCACCATAACAGTAGTTGTTTTGTTTTCTTTCTGTGTGTGTGTGTGTGTGTGTGTGTGTGTGTGTGTGTGTGTGTGCATTGGTTAGCACTGTTGGTTAAGTGATAACTCTAAATTGCCTGTAGTTATGAGAGATTGTTAAACTGCTATAAATACTGATTTCAATACTGCTACTGATCGTTGTTATGTCATCAATAATAAGAAAATAGACATATCTTAATTTACAGAAACCTTCTTTCTTTCCAAATAAATTATTTTTGGTGCATTATTCTTCTGAACTGACTCTGCTTCACTTTTAGAACTCCACTTGAAAATAAGAGTTGACAGTAAAACTACTCAAATATTGTAAGTAATATATCTGTTCATTGATAATGTGACGCCATCTGGTGGTGAAAATAAATTGTGTTATGCCAGTTTAATGAACACAATTGACATCAGGTATTTTAAATGATTAAATCTTAATCTTGCCGTCATATTGTACAGTTTACAAATTCTCCCACTACAAAACACTCTTTCACTACTCTGAGGTTGTGAAACATTTTGAATCTTCACTTTGGATGTTGAACTTCAAACTTCAGGGAGTATTTGAGGGTTAAAACCCATGACCTTGACCTTTGGACAAGTCATCCAACAGATGGGACAGAAGAGTCTGGGACAGAAGCAAAAATAAATTCTTCTCTTGGAGAATTTTAGTCTTTCAAAATAAAATCTCTGTCTCAGGATTGAACCAACAACCTCCAAACTTCTGAAGAGCCATTGACCACCTGGAGCCTCATGGAAAAACACTATAAGCTTAATTTCTTAGACCTTTTCAGTCTTTCCTCTAGACAAAAACCTTCAACACTAAGAACCCAATGACCTGTTTTATCTTGGAAATGATCTAACTGAAAACTCAGCGCCTCTTCAATCTGACAATCTCTGATCCAAAGTTTTCCTCTCAGTGTTGTAACTGCTACTTTTTAGGAAGACATGCTGGACTATCTCAAGACTTCCACACTCATAATCTAGTGGGATGTTTTCCTATGACATGTAAAGACTTGAATTTATTACACTTACAAACACAGACAATATTAACAATACCAACAATACACAACTCAGCTAAAGTGACATAGATCCATGAAAAATGATTTACATAGAGATGAATTCACACTAACATGTTGTGTATTGTGAATATATTAAGACATAAAAACAGCTAAATGAATTAACAGCAATGCAAGAATACTAAATCCTTTTAGTACATTTCTAAGACTTTTACCAGTATAATGATTTATGTATTGAACGCACTGAGGTGCAGCTGTTTCTCTGTGTTTGGCAGAGGAGGAAGATAAAACGCAGTTTCCATTGGATTCAAATCATAATTTCACCACAATGGAACAAATAATTATAGATCTACAGGTAAACTGTTAGACAATGGGCTCTTTATTTGAAAAAACATGACTTATTCTATATTCTATATATACTCAAAAGTATAAAGCAAGTATTATACTTTCAATTAATGCAAATTTTGTTTTGAGTGGGTGTACTCGATGTTCTGCACAGACGTCCATGTACCCATTACTAGTCCACCTGGAGGAGCATGTTATACTCCAGTGATGCTTTTATTGAAAAAGGCAAAAAAAAAAAAAAAACATATTAAAGAAATGGCAAAATAAATGACAGTCATGATCTTAAACAAAGTAAAGGTTAATGACATTTTTATCCTGTGATATTTGTAGCTTCCATCTTTAAAGGACTGGAAGAGGAAGAGAGGAAGTTTCTCTGACAGGAGGAGATTTAACACAGAGACACTGAAGAATCAAGCCATGAGAACCCAAACCCAGGATAAAGAGGTTCAGTGAATGTGGTGTTGAAGGTGTAGAGGTGGATCAGTGAGTCAGAGGAGACTCTGTAGAAGGACACAGAGCCAGCAGGATAGTCTACATACACTGCTACTCTGTGAGTACGATAGGAGGAGCGGGAGGAGCAGTAGAAGAGGAAGGGGAGTAAGCATTGTCTGGCGTCAGAGCAGCTATAGGAGGAGAAGGTGACAGATGTCCTTATGTTATTGTGGCAGACAGAGTAACCGTAAATGGCAGAGCAGATCAGACTCCAGGACTGATCGTTCCTTCCAAACCAACCATTTTCTCCGGCTTCTTTCCTTCTGATTCCTCTGTAACTCACTGAGATATAAACCCTTCCTCTCCACTCAACCTCAAAGTAACAGCGGCCAGTCAGACCAGTTCTACACAGCAGCAGAGGCTGGTCAAATCTGTCTGGATGATCAGGATATGACTGATAGCTCATCACACTGTCATCTTCCTGTTGTTGTCAGACAGTTTGATTTTTGTGTTTACTGTGTTTGTGTCGATTGTGAGTTGACAGGAATCTGATGGAGAGAACAAGACACAATACAGCTGCTGTTATAGATCTGATCACTGATTGACAGTTTGATGATGACTCATGACATCAGTGATGTGAATGAGTGATGTGACAGTTTGAAGCTGCTTTGTTTTCAGGAATCAAATTAAAAACACACTTACACTTCCTCAGACCTGGACTCAACCATTCGGACTCCAGCAGGCTCCACCCTGAAAGGAGGAGGGGGGTCAGACCAGCACATTCTCTTTCAGCATGCTAACATGGACATTACATGGCTCCAATACACAGATTGTTCTATTACTCTGTTGTTGAATACAAAGAACCTGTGTACAGATCTGTCTTCAGCTGTGACAGAGAAAATGTTTCCAGCTCTCCCTCCTCTATCAGACATCGTCTGTGGCTGCAGCAGGCCTCTCCATTACCTGAGAGTGTCCAGTCTCCAGTCTGGATCCTCCAGTCCAGCACGCAGTCGCTTCACTCCTGAGTCTCCTGGATGATTGTAGCTCAGGTCCAGCACTCTCAGATGGGAGGGGTTGGAGCTCAGAGCTGAGGCCAGAGAAGCACAGCCTTCCTCTGTGATCAGACAGCCTGACAGACTGCAAACACACAACACACAGGAACCCTCTGTCAATACTACAATGTGTGTTTGAAACAAATTCATGAAAATATCTTAAACATCATCAGTGGAATTAAATAATTCAACAATAAAAGAAAAAACTAGAGAAAAAGACAAAAACTCCTCATGGAAAGTAATTCTCTGAGTCTAGAAAGTCCTGTTGAACTTAAATGTACTTTACACAATCTTACACAGGTTAACTGTTTATCCACTGATCAATACAATGAATCCCGGTTAATGAATCCTGACCTGAGAGTTTTCAGTGCACAGTGTGGACTCTTTAGTCCAACAGACAGAAGCTTCACTCCTGAATCCTGCAGGTTGTTGTTACCCAGGTCCAGATCTCTCAGACTAGAGGACTGGCAGCTGAGAACTGAGGACAGAGCTTCACAGCTTCTCTCTGAGAGGTTACAGCCACTCAGTCTGAAGAGGCAATGCAGAAAAAGACGATAATTTGTGTTTAAAGGAACAAAAATCTCAGGTTGCTCTACTGCGCTACAGCATTTAAAAATAAATCACAGATTTGTTGTGTGAAGCAGAAACATCAGCTTTTTATCTACATGATGACCAATGAGGAGATGATACATGTGGGTGATCTCTTGTTGGCACTGATTAAAATCCTGTCTGTTTTATTCTAAACAAGTTGGAGACACGACAAGTTAAAATGTTGGATAACACGAGTTTCTATATCTTAACCAAAGTTCATGTATATGTGCTCTACATAATATGAAGCAGATTTTTTAAAAATAAGACTGAGAAATACAAAGATTTTTTAAACTGTGAAACTGTATGAGCCTTTCTAACATCAGCATTGTTGGACTTGGATATCCAATCATTTAAAACAAACAGTAACTTGATCTGACCTGAGAGTTTTCAGTGCACAGTGTGGACTCTTTAGTCCAACAGACAGAAGCTTCACTCCTGAATCCTGCAGGTTGTTGTTACCCAGGTCCAGATCTCTCAGACTAGAGGACTGGCAGCTGAGAACTGAGGACAGAGCTTCACAGCTTCTCTCTGAGAGGTTACAGCCACTCAGTCTGAAGAGATGATGATAGAGAATGAAAGAAGAGAGCAATTTATTTTCTCTCCTGTTGAATACAGCAGTGTCTTTATATAATGATGAATAAATCAAACTACCTATACACTTACAGAGCGTTGTTAGAGGCTTTGATCACTGGCAGCAGCCTCAGATGATGATCATGTGAAGTAAAGTATTTTTTCAGGTCAAACACGTCCAGATCTTTCTCTGATGACAGTAAGATGAAGACCAGAGCTGACCACTGAGCAGGAGACAGTTTGTCTGTGGACAGACGTCCTGATCTCAGGGACTGTTGGATCTCCTCCACTAGAGAATGATCATTCAGTTCATTCAGACAGTGGAACAGGTTGATGCTTTTCTCTGCAGAGGAAGCCTCTTCAATCCTCTTCTTGATGTACTGGATTGTTTCCTGATTGGTCTCTGAGCCACTTCCTGTCTGTGTCAGCAGGCCTCGTAGGAGAGTCTGATTGGTCTGCAGTGAAAGACCCAGGAGGAAGCGGAGGAACAAGTCCAGGTGTCCATTTGGACTCTGTAAGGCCTTGTCCACAGCACTCTGGTAGAAGTGAGCCATTGCTAATTGACTGATTCTTGTTTCAGACTCCTGGGGGGTTGACTCTCCTTTTAACATCAGATTGACTCCAGAGTTGATGAAGGTCAGATGGACATGAAGAGCAGCCAGAAACTCCTGAACACTCAGATGGATGAAGCAGAACACCTTGTCCTGGTACAGTCCTCTCTCCTCTTTAGAGATCTGTGTGAACACTCCAGAGTAAACTGAGGCTGCTCTGATATCGATGCCACACTCTGTCAGGTCTGATTCATAGAAGATCAGGTTTCCTGTTCTGCAGCTGCTCAAATGCCAGTTTTCCAAGAGACTCAATCATCTTTCTGCTCTCTGGACTCCAGTGTGGATCTGTCTCAGATCCTCCATCATACTTGACATTCTTCTGTTTGGACTGAACAACCAGGAAAGTGGATGTACAACTCAGTCAGGGTCTTGGGCAGCTCTCCTCCCTCTCTGGATTTCAACACATCCTCCAGAACTGTAGCAGTGATCCAGCAGAAGACTGGGATGTGGCACATGATGTGGAGGCTTCGTGAGGTCTCGATGTGGGTAGATGATCTTGCTGGCCTGATCCTCATCTATGAACCTCTTCCTGAAGTACACCTCCTTCTGTGGGTCAGTGAACCCTCTGACCTCTGTTACCCTATCGAACACACTCAGGAGGGATCTGATTGGCTGCTGCAGGTCGTGTGGTTATCCAGAGGCGAGCAGAGGGAAGCAGTTTCCCCCTGATGAGGTTTGTCAGCAGCACATTCACTGAGGTGGACTCTGTAACGTCAGTCAGGATCTCAGTGTTGTGGAAGTCCAGAGGAAGTCGATACTCATCCAGACCGTCAAAGATGAACACAACCTGGAACTCTTCAAACCTGCAGATTCCTGCTTCTTTGGTTTCAGTAAAGAAGTGATGAACAAGTTCCACCAAGCTCAACTTCTTCTCTTTCAGCACATTCAGCTCTCTGAAAGTGAATGGAAATGTGAAGTGTATGTGCTGGTTGGCTTTGTCTTCAGCCCAGTCCAGAGTGAACTTCTGTGTTAAGACTGTTTTCCCAATGCCAGCCACTCCCTTTGTCATCACTGTTCTGATTGGTTCATCTCTTCCAGGTAAGGGTTTAAAGATGTCTTCTTGTCTGATTGTTCTCTCTGGTCTGTCTGGTTTCCTGGATGCTGTTTCAATCTGTCTGACTTCATGTTCATCACTGACCTCTCCAGTCCCTCCCTCTGTGATGTAGAGCTCTGTGTAGATCTGATTCAGAAGGGTTGGGTTTCCTGCTTTCGCGATCCCCTCAAACACACACTGGAACTTCTTCTTCAGGTTAAATTTGAGTTTAGGCTGGTATTTCTTAACAACTTCTGGAGGAATATACAACAAATAATACAATGAAAGTTCATAGTGAAAACAATCTACACATCCTCATGAATCAGCTGGTTCTAAATTCTTAATGATATAGTGACAATATTTATCTCTGTCTCTCCTTACTGCTCTGTTTATATTCCTGGTATGTACAGGTAAAACAAAGCTCTTAGAGCTAATGCCTGATGGCCAGTTTGCAAACCTGTTAGCTCATTAGCTTAATGTATTAAAAGCCTCTCTCTTGTGGAGAGGTTTATTCTCAGAGAGCAGAGCTTCAATAAAAATGGGTGACACACAGATAATAAGTTACAACAGCTTCCTCAACTGTGGATTCTCAGCTCCTGTTGTCTTTTACTCTACCTGCTGCAGCAGCTGCATGAGCTGATGGATCCTCAGGAACAGCTGGTGACAGTGTTCCTGATGGTGGAAAGTGAATGTTGAATCATTTTCTGTTTTTATGACTTCAAAATAAATGTACAGAATATCAAACAGAAAGCATTTGACCTCTGACGTCAATTATTTGGAAACACATGGTGACAAAGCCAACAATAAAAGCTTAACAAAGGTAAAATGAAACTGATAAATACATTTCAGATGTTTTAAAATATATTTGACATATTTTTGTTCAGTATTTCATTTTTTCTTAGGACTGACCTCCATACTCATTGATCTTCTTTAAGACCAATTCTGCCACCTGCATCACATTTTTTGCAGTATACCGTTGTGACCATCAAATCAACTGTGTCCAGTCTGTCTTTGTTCTCCAGTCTGGATTTGCTAATGGCTGGGAAACCATCCAGTAACTCCTGAACCTGCAGGAACCACTGGAACCGCTTCAGTTCTTCAGCTCCCAAATCCTCCAAAATTCTCAGCAGCTGCAGCTGTACAGGCATCGCCATCTTTGCTCTATGAAAAGCATCAGAAGACATTTTCTCACTAAAGACAGGAGTATGTTTCAGGTGTCTCCTCATATAATTTATTCATTTAGGTTTTTCACACTTTATTCCAGCATCTGGAACGTCAGAAATTATAAAGGGTACTCATTGGCTCTTTGCTCTTCATGGACACACAGATGGATCTAGGTCTAAATTCAGCAAAGTTTGATCTTTACTGTGCTGTACTACTATTATCAGTCCACTAGATGGTGCCATGAAGCTGCAGTGAGGTGAGCCGAGCGCACACACGATGCATGGATGATCATTTCCATTCAGTGACACACAAGGAGTGAGATCCACTTTTGTTTTATCTGCCACAATCTCTCCATCTACAGCCTCCCTGTAGAGAATCACCTCATGAATGATGATCTGCAGATTATTTTTCTGTTGATCCAACAGTTGTTGCAGTTTCTAAAGATTCTATAGAAATAATGCTGAGCTTTTATGTGTCTGTAAATTCCTAATAGCTGCCTACAGAGTTTCCTGTGAAGGACTCACATGAAGTCATCATGTGTTTAAGTCTAGAATCTGAAGCTGATCAGTGACAGTAACTACATCTGTCAGGTTACTGTGCTGCAGTACAAGCAGAAAAGAGCAAAGAGAGGACCTTTGTACCTCACAACTGTTCTTGAGTAAATGTTCTCAGTTACTTTCAACTACTTCTTCTTGTTTGAGGAGCAGGAGGATCCAACTCATCATCATCATCAATCAGGTATGCAGTTTTGCTTCGATCCCGTCCTCTCACTGGCTTCACATCAGCTACTCTGTCAGTGCCTGAGAGTTCTTGCAGAATGTGTTGCTGGTTGACCTTAGATCAACATCTTAAAGACAGAGAGCAATTTTTAAAGGTTTTATTTTTATTATTTTTCATATGAAAAGAATTAAAGAGTTGGAAAACAGTTTGGGCTATTTGGTGATATTTTTGGTAAATGATTTTTATATATTTTATTGTTTAAAACAGACTTACCATGTGCTGCTCATTAATGTGATGCAACATGGCCTCTGATCCTTCTCCTCCTTCACTTCCTCATAACGACTAATGTGGCATGTTAAATAAACCTTTAATCTTATTGGTCAGAGGGGATGTCATTTACACATAGGGAACTCCCACAGAGGTTTGAACAGAAAGCAGTCTGTGCTTCAGTTACTGTGGAGCTGCAGCTCAGCATTATTTTCATCATCCATTCATCTGAGAGATATTTTCTTCATTAATGACTGTTTTATGTATCAAATGTTGTTACTCTCTGTTCATTGCTCTCGCTAAAGATAATTTAGTCAAATTATTTTGCCTTCTTTATTTTATCTTTGTGTTTGACTTTACATCATTTTGGATTTGAATGATAGAGATGACTCAAACAGAAGAGAACATAAGCAAAATGTGTTTATACAATAATATATTTCAACAATAAAACTGTGTTATGTCTGTAGGCTCCACTGTAATAACCAGAGAACATGTATGTGTGGTCAGCAGGCCGTTGCTGTTTGTGTTAAACAGCTCAGGGATGCTGATCAGTACCTGCTCTTCCTCTCTCCTCTTCATCACCTTCTCTCTTTCTCTTTCTCTCAGTCTCTCCATCTAGTCCCATATCTCCTCTCCTCTTTTCAGTTCAGTCTGTAAACACAGGCTCAGATGATGTTTATACGTAAATGTATCCTACCTCCTCTAATCTGACAGTGAAAATAAAAATATACAGGTGAACCTCATCGACCACCTGGAGCCTCGTGGAAAAACACACTGTAAGCTTTGTTTCGTAGAACATTTCAGCCTTTTCTCTAGATATAAACCTTCAACACTAAGAACCCCAGGACCTGTTTCACATTTATTCTTTGAGAGACAAACAATCATTCACACTTGCATTCACACCTACGGACAATTTAGAGTCACCAATTAACCTACAGTGCTATCCACTGCACCATTGTGCCATCCCATGAATTGTTACAAACACAAAAAAAACTACAGTGATGGTGTATTTTATTTTAAATGCACTCATAAATCATTAGCAAATCAAAAACATTTTAATACTTAATCGGCATTCAGGAAACCACTTGAAAGTAAAAATGACAATAAAAAATATTCCGGGACTATATGATTAACTGATATCAATGAATCAATTGATGCTTTATAAGACATTGTATGTTTGTATGTATGTTTTAACGGAATAATAATAAAAAGTTTACTCAGAATATCCTCAATTAAAGCAGCACACTGAATATTGTGTATACATAATAAGTTTTATCATTAGAAAATCTGTGACATTGAAATTTGCTGACCATTCCAACGGACAGATTTGTTTTACAAACACTATATAATTTCTTTACTACAGCTTATTGTGAGTCCCTTCTGCATTTTTTCCTCATTTATGGTCATGTTTCTCTTCTTTCCCTGTTTCATGTGTGTGAATGGAAGAGACATGAACTTTCACAGAGAAAACTTCTGCTACACTGAACACAGAGACAGTGAGGAACCAGACGGCCAGACTGCAAACCCAGGATAAAGAGGTTCAGTGAATGTGGTGTTGAAGGTGTAGAGGTGGATCAGTGAGTCAGAGGAGACTCTGTAGAAGGACACAGAGCCAGCAGGATAGTCTACATACACTGCTACTCTGTCAGAGACAGAGGAGGAGGAGATATAAGTTTCTCTGTTATTGTGACAGACGGCATAACCATAAACATCAGAGCAGAACAGATTCCAGGACTGATTGTTCAGTCCAAACCAACAGTCTTTACTGTTTCCTTTCCTTCTGATTCCTCTGTAACTCACTGAGACATAAACCTCTCCTTTCCACTCAACCTCCCAGTAACAGCAACCAGTCAGATCAGTTCTACACAGCAGCAGAGGACACTGATCAAATCTGTCTGGATGATCAGGATATGACTGATCCTCCTCCACACGTGTCATCTTCCTGTTGTTGTCAGACAGTTTGATTTTTGTGTTTACTGTGTTTGTGTCGATTGTGAGTTGACAGGAATCTGATGGAGAGAACAAGACACAATACAGCTGCTGTTATAGATCTGATCACTGATTGACAGTTTGATGATGACTCATGACATCAGTGATGTAAATGAGTGATGTGACAGTTTGAAGCTGCTTTGTTTTCAGGAATCAAATTAAAAACACACTTACACTTCCTCAGACCTGGACTCAACCATCGGACTCCAGCAGGCTCCACCCTGAAAGGAGGAGGGGGGTCAGACCAGCACATTCTCTTTCAGCATGCTAACATGGACATTACATGGCTCCAATACACAGATTGTTCTATTATTCTGTTGTTGAATACAAAGAACTTGTGTACAGATCTGTCTTCAGCTGTGACAGAGAAAATGTTTCCAGCTCTCCCTCCTCTATCAGACATCGTCTGTGGCTGCAGCAGGCCTCTACATTACCTGAGAGTGTCCAGTCTCCAGTCTGGATCCTCCAGTCCAGCACGCAGTCGCTTCACTCCTGAGTCTCCTGGATGATTGTAGCTCAGGTCCAGCACTCTCAGATGGGAGGGGTTGGAGCTCAGAGCTGAGGCCAGAGAAGCACAGCCTTCCTCTGTGATCAGACAGCCTGACAGACTGCAAACACACAACACACAGGAACCCTCTGTCAATACTACAATGTGTTTGAAACAAATTCATGAAAATATCTTAAACATCATCAGTGGAATTAAATAATTCAACAATAAAAGAAAAAACTAGAGAAAAAGACAAAAACTCCTCATGGAAAGTAATTCTCTGAGTCTAGAAAGTCCTGTTGAACTTAAATGTACTTTACACAATCTTACACAGGTTAACTGTTTATCCACTGATCATCAATGAACCCGGTTAATGAATCCTGACCTGAGAGTTTTCAGTGCACAGTGTGGACTCTTTAGTCCAACAGACAGAAGCTTCACTCCTGAATCCTGCAGGTTGTTGTTACCCAGGTCCAGATCTCTCAGACTAGAGGACTGGCAGCTGAGAACTGAGGACAGAGCTTCACAGCTTCTCTCTGAGAGGTTACAGCCACTCAGTCTGAAGAGATGATGATAGAGAATGAAAGAAGAGAGCAATTTATTTTCTCTCCTGTTGAATACAGCAGTGTCTTTATATAATGATGAATAAATCAAACTACCTATACACTTACAGAGCTTTGTTAGAGGCTTTGATCACTGGCAGCAGCCTCAGAAGAGCCTCCTCTGAAGCAGAGTATTTCTTCAGGTCAAACACGTCCAGATCTTTCTCTGATGACAGTAAGATGAAGACCAGAGCTGACCACTGAGCAGGAGACAGTTTGTCTGTGGACAGACGTCCTGATCTCAGGGACTGTTGGATCTCCTCCACTAGAGAATGATCATTCAGTTCATTCAGACAGTGGAACAGGTTGATGCTTTTCTCTGCAGAGGAAGCCTCTTCAATCCTCTTCTTGATGTACTGGATTGTTTCCTGATTGGTCTCTGAGCCACTTCCTGTCTGTGTCAGCAGGCCTCGTAGGAGAGTCTGATTGGTCTGCTGTGAAAGACCCAGGAGGAAGCGGAGGAACAAGTCCAGGTGTCCATTTGGACTCTGTAAGGCCTTGTCCACAGCACTCTGGTAGAAATCTGTCTCTGTAGATACATTTTTTCTTCTGTTTGCCTTCTGGGAGGTTGATTTCTTTTCTGACAGCAGATTGACTCCAGAGTTGATGAAGGTCAGATGGACATGAAGAGCAGCCAGAAACTCCTGAACACTCAGATGGATCGAAGCAGAACACCTTGTCCTGGTACAGTCCTCTCTCCTCTATGAAGATCTGTGTTAACACTCCAGAGTAAACTGAGGCTGCTCTGATATCGATGCCACACTCTGTCAGGTCTGATTCATAGAAGATCAGGTTTCCTGTCTGCAGCTGCTCAAAAGCCAGTTTTCCAAGAGACTCAATCATCTTCCTGGTCTCTGGACTCCAGTGTGGATCTGTCTCAGATCCTCCATCATACTTGATGTTCTTCAGTTTGGACTGAACCACCAGAAAGTGGATGTACAACTCAGTCAGGGTCTTGGGCAGCTCTCCTCCCTCTCTGGTTTTCAACACATCCTCCAGAACTGTAGCAGTGATCCAGCAGAAGACTGGGATGTGGCACATGATGTGGAGGCTTCGTGAGGTCTCGATGTGGTCTATGATCTTGCTGGCCTGATCCTCATCTACAAACCTCTTCCTGAAGTACACCTCCTTCTGTGGGTCAGTGAACCCTCTGACCTCTGTCACCATATCAACACACTTAGGAGGGATCTGATTGGCTGCTGCAGGTCGTGTGGTTATCCAGAGGCGAGCAGAGGGAAGCAGTTTCCCCCTGATGAGGTTTGTCAGCAGCACATTCACTGAGGTGGACTCTGTAACATCAGTCAGGATCTCAGTGTTGTGGAAGTCCAGAGGAAGTCGATACTCATCCAGACCGTCAAAGATGAACACAACCTGGAACTCTTCAAACCTGCAGATTCCTGCTTCTTTGGTTTCAGTAAAGAAGTGATGAACAAGTTCCACCAAGCTCAACTTCTTCTCTTTCAGCACATTCAGCTCTCTGAAAGTGAATGGAAATGTGAAGTGTATGTGCCTGGTTGGCTTTGTCTTCAGCCCAGTCCAGAGTGAACTTCTGTGTTAAGACTGTTTTCCCAATGCCAGCCACTCCCTTTGTCATCACTGTTCTGATTGGTTCATCTCTTCCAGGTAAGGGTTTAAAGATGTCTTCTTGTCTGATTGTTCTCTCTGGTCTGTCTGGTTTCCTGGATGCTGTTTCAATCTGTCTGATTTCATGTTCATCATTGACCTCTCCAGTCCCTCCCTCTGTGATGTAGAGCTCTGTGTAGATCTGATTCAGAGGGGTTGGGTTTCCTGATTTAGCGATCCCCTCAAACACACACTGGAACTTCTTCTTCAGGTTTGATTTGAGGTTCTGCTGACACATAGCAGGAGATCCTGAAAGAACAAATAACATTGTTGAGTATACCCTCGAGAAAATATGACCACTTAATTTACTGAAAGAATGAACAACTAAGGTGGGTACATTCCATTGCTTCCATTACTGACAGACTAAAAATGTTGCCTATATCGTTTGTAGACTGGGAACCAACTGGATCAAGGTGTTAGATGACAGAAATTTTGAGATTTCAAATGACTGCAGTGGCTCAAGGTGTAAGGTACCTTCAACAAACTTTGTAGGTTGAGGACACTATGGATTCAATCATGACTACTAAGACCAAAAAGCTTTGAAAAATAAATCTCTATGACCCATTAACTCTGTGGGGCAGAACACTCATGGGATGTTGTGTGGTTGTGGGTTCAACCCTTAGGGCAACTAAATCAAATGTAAAGTCCAACACCTGCCGTGAAGATTGAGTTTCTGGGGAAATGAAATCAAACTGGCTCAGTGGTTGCATGCCATTTGCATTTTTTCCTTGTTGCTTAGTGCCTCCCATTGAAGACACAAGGAGAGATGATAATTATTTGTTGTGAGAGCTGACTCTGACTGTCAAACTGTCAAACATTCAACAATCAGAGGACAGATATATGAAGACAGGGTTTTACACAGACCAAAAACTCAGCTATCAACTCAACACTTGATATGTGAAGAAGAAATCCTCTTACTGATCTGCAGACAGTCAGCCAGCTCTTCCTCCTTCATTCTCCTCAGGAAGTTCAGTGTGATCTTCAGAAACGCCTCTCTGCTGCTCCTCCTCTGCTCTTCATCCTCACCATCCAACACCTCCTCATCCTCCCTCTGACTCTCTAAGCATTCTGGGTAATCTGGACTCAGAACCCTCTGCATCTTCTTCAACTCATTCTTCACAAAAGTGATGATGTTCTCCTCCAGCAGCTGAAACAGAAAACTATATGAATGACTCAATCAAAATAAAATCATGGAGCCAAATGTCAGATCTATGTACAGACCATAAATATGGAGTCCAGCTGTGTTTGATGCTGCTGGCCAGACTGACCACTGGGAACCTCTGAGCTCTCCTGGTCCACTCTGTGGAGGAATCATTAAGAATTAGATCACATTATGTCTGTCCACACAGAGACAGACACAAGGTAAAGGTCCATGAAGTGATATTTGGATGTGAACAGTGAATCAGACGACACCCTGTAGTGGTAAAGGTTTACTAGTCCTGCTGATCTCACTAGACATGAATCAGTCACATTATAATGTTAGTAACAGCTGACCTCTTTGGAGTAAAGGCTTGTTGTCCATTAAAATTAGTGAACCACTCCTTTGACTTGTTGCTCTGGAGAGACAAACAGCTAGGCTCAGTAGAGTCTGGTCTCTGCTGCTGGATCCTAAAACAAAAACAGAACTGATAAATCTGCATGTTAAATAAAAACTGATGAAAAATATGTTCAGTCTTTTAATAAGCACAACAACTAACTTTTAATGTGAAATGTCTTTCTGTCAGTTTTTAATTCTCACCTTCCATCATCAGACTTTTTGAAATGAAGAGGAGGTTCAATGGAGTGGTCACTCTTCATAGACACACAGCTGGGTTCAGGTCCAGGTCCAGCAGAGTCTGGTGAGTGCTGCTGCTCTGGGCTTCAACACAACACACACAGAGCAGTGAGTGTGAATAATGATGGTGGAGTGATGTGAGTGCTGAGCTCTGACATGGAGAGGAGTCATGGACAGTTAGAGATCCTCATCTCACCTCTGAGCTTTGGTCTGGCTCTCATGTTCCCCACACAGAGCGGTTTTAGAGGGAGGGACTCCCTCCTCTCTGTCCTCACACTGATACATGCTGCTCAATTCACGTCCACATCAACTCAGACACACTTTCTACCTTCATCTGTGGAGGAAACACAAATCATTCATCTGCACATTAACTGAAATCACCCTTTACATCATTCTACTCTAAAAAATATTAGCTGCTCCTCCACTGATTGGATCTTCTTTTCTTTTTCATATCAGTGTCAGTCGAATGCAGTCAGACTACTGAATGCAGTACTTCTACTAGGGGTCCTCTAGATGGTGTCATGAGACTGCAGTTGAGCTGTCAGTCAACAGCAGCCAAGCATTCACATGATGCATGGTTCAGTTTGACCTCCATAAAAAAGCTGTAAGTATGTGGGAATGATTCTGCTGTGAGGCCCGAACTATTAAAATTTATTCTTAATATGATTTATTTGACAATAAACACAAACATAAACAGGCTGCTTAACACTGACAGATGTTGGATCTCACCTGGTGTGAGGCATTTAAATGTAATTCTTATGGCCTCAAAATGCTTAAAAGAGAAAATAAAAAATGTGTGAAAATAAATAATCCAGCAACACAGAGATTTATCTTCAAGCACGAGAGTTCTCCAAATGTTGTAATGAAATAAGAACCAAAGCACTACTACAAACATTATACAGACAGAAACAAAGACTGAAGTCGCTAAAGACAAACTGACAGTATCAAACAAAGAAACTTACTCTTGATGCAAACAGTCCAAAGAGCTGAAGAAGAAAACTCTCCACTCCACACCTGCAGAGAAACGGTTGTGACACAGGTAAGCTTTCTGTTAGACTGAGTCAGGCTCCACCTGTAATGGAGGCAGGCCAGGTAGGACGGGCTGGAACAGGAGATTTTCACATTAAGATGTCATTTTACATGTTGATTCTGACTTATTTAAGTTATTATAGTTTCTTAAATCAGACTGTTGATGAGTCTCTTGCCCTGGACACCATCTAAACTGATAGACACACATGGAATTATTTTCCATATTTACAATTTAAAAACTTTTCATGTGCTGCGTTCATGCAGCCAATATGTTGCAGTCCACTTTTACTTCCACGAGATGGCGCCAAATCTTTCTAATGACGGGTGGGGACATGTACTTCAGCCTCATCTGTCTTTTATAAAAGTAAAAACCCAGCTTTCTAATTTTACCTGAGTAAAAGTACACACGTATTCTCAGTAACTTACACGTTAATGTTTTCGGGTGGAGCTGGTTTCAGCTGTTTTTCAACTGTAAAAATTTCCTGTATTTATTTCCTAGTATAAAGAAACAGGAAATGACTGGACTGAGTAGGCTGCCGCAGTTCCTATTGGGGGAGAGGCAGGTTTGTGCCATATTATTTCTTTCACATCAACCAAAGCCCCTCAGCCCCTCCGACTTCTCCACCGAGTCCACATCAGTCCGGCAGAGTCTGTCTAATGACAGAGAAAGTCGGAGCTGTTCTCCAGCGGCTGTCCGGCCGAGCTCAGGCCGCATATAGTGACTAGGACAGCGGGAGAATAGCGGCACATTCACAGGCTGATTGAGAAAGTAGGTCACCACAATAATAACGACTCCACATATACATACAACAAATTTTATCTCGGTCCGACTTTACACTTACACCTTTAATGTCACCTGAAGTGACATTAAAGCAACACTGGGATGACACTGCAGTATAACGACAGGCCTTAACAGGTGGAATATTAAAAACAGCTACATCACCTTCATGAAGAAAATAATCTGCGCCACAAGGATCGGGGAAAAGTGAAACTAAACCTCAGACAGGAAATGGGAAGAGGATAATTCCTGGAAAACAAAGAAATAAAAGTGGGTAGAAATATTATCAGACATAAAAGTTCAGTTGTAGTTTAACTTTGCTTAGAAACACAAACGATTAGCAACAAACTCTTTAAGTATCTTTGACCAACCTTAGCAAAAAGTCCTAATGGATCTAATGACTGTGACTGTTCATTGGTGATGAGGTGTCGCCCTCTGGTGGTGGGCAGATAAACGACACGATTTCAGTATAATGAACACATATGACAGCGTTTTAAAATGATAAAGACTTAAATCTTTATATTACAATTGTACTAATGACTGCTGTTAACCACACTGATACAGACAGTGAAGTCTTCAATACAAGCATTCATGCTTCATATTAATGTGGACTCACAGATGCTGCTCCTACAGTCCTGCTCAACACCTGCTCTTACATTTAGAACTTAGTCCTACTTCTTGTTTTATTACTACTATTACTACTATTATAATTTTAATGATTATTGCTATTATTACTATTATTAGTACCACCTTATATCTCTACATGGAATTGAATTTGGGTGCAATTATCACCAAGAATGGTAAGTCACAATTTAGTTTGAATTTCAACTGAATAATTGATAAAGCTATGAAAAAGCTTAACTCATGGTTACAGGGGGACTTATCTTTAAAACGCCCATCATGTGACTAAATCTGTATTTATGTATGCCAGTGAAAAGCGGGTAATTCATTTTCTAACTTTTACAACTTTGAACCACACTTTCAAAATAAATTAGCTCAAACGTTTCCGGAGAAATTTGAATTCTCTGAGTGCTAACTGCATGTTACTATGCCAAAGAAAGTTGGTGGAAACGAAAGACAAACAAAAGGTTTGGCCACTCAGTCAACCCAGAGTCCAGCTCGGTCACTGAGGTCTCGCAAAAACACTCGAAATGAAAACAGTCCGAGACCCGGAACCTAGCGGCAGGTGAAACAGATCCCACCCGGACCCTGCTGTGAGATGCACATTAAACATGGCGGCCAACATAGAGCAAATTTTCCAAGATTTTATATTGAGTAAAATCAGAGAAATCGAAGACCAGAATGAAGACAAATCGTACGTCAATGTTGTGTTTTGTGTTCGTCTTAGTGGTAGGTAAATGCAGTTAGTTAGCTAGTGAATAAACTGAACAAACTCGTTAGTTTTCCAACTATAAAGGCCGGCTGTCGTTCTGGTTGCCAAATATACCACACAAGCTAACGTTAGCTATACAACTACACATTTAATAATTGATTTACAGCCAGTAGCGACATTAAGTATGAGTGGCGGGGTGTAAATAAAGCGTCTTTCAAAGCTATCCGTCAGGAGTAGAGCAGCCCTGTCTCTATTTCATTTCACTACAGTGTTATAATATTCAGTCGAGCACAGTTTCACTGGTGAGGTAGCTAAGGAACACTGTGTGTTTATCACATTCACCATGCATAAAATATTTCCTCCTTGTTCCCACCTGCTGGTGTTCAGAGGAGGGAATGCACACTTAAAGATCAGTGTTTACTTCTGAGATTTGACAAATTTCCAGTCACCTATGCAAATAAAGTATTTTCTCCTTAAGATTAATTGTATTGGTATAGAGTAAATTCCCCATACCTTTGAGTAGGAGCTCTATTTTTTAAGTCCTTACATTTGTTTAAAGCATTTTGACATGTCTGGATAACTTAAGAAAAACCCAGAGTCCTTTGAAATCTGCAAAAACACACTGATTAACTTACTGTACCTTTTCATCGGGACAGTTCTCTGAATAAATCTCCAGCCACATTTAAAAAGTTGTGTTGCGCAGTTAGAATAAATGCAACTAAGCAGCAATATCTCTTCTTCCACCTCTATGTGTCTACCAGTGCTGGTGAAGGAGTGGGTGCTGGCAGTGAGTTGGATGGAGCACAGAAAGCCACTTCAGAGAGAGAGAAACAGGAAGACTTCAGGGGCAGTGGATCACAAAAGAAACACAAGAAGCACAAAAAACACAGAAGTAAGAAGAAGAAGAGGAATCGAGAGAAGGAGAGCAGTTCAGAGTCTGCTGCAGAGCTGGAGGGAGGAATCAAACATCAGCCAAGGTGAATGGTCTTATCCAACTATTTAATAACACTGTGATCCCTCAATAATACCATGCATAAACAGTTAAGAGAAAGTGACTGAGTACTTTGAACTTCTTCTGACCCGCTGATACAACCTTCTCTGAACTGAACTGACACGGACATTACTTTTCTCTGACTGAAAAGGTGATGTTTTCACATTACACATGATGAATGAAGGCATAGAATGTGAGTCAAAACATGAGAGTCATGTAGGCTGTATAAGGATGTGGGATGGCTGCTCTGCAGGTGTGTGAACTGACGTTAACTGGGCATGGGAGAGGATGATACATTGAAGAAAAGCATCAGCAATAATACTGAGTGAAAAACATCTAAAAAGCATGAACCACCAATTGTATTTCACTTTTAGAATGATATGATAATATAACTGCTTTGGTGTAATATAAAATAGATTCATTTCTGCTCCCTGTGTGTAACAGTATTTTTTTAAAATCAAGACTTTTTCCATTTTTTTTGGAAGAGTGTAAGCTGAGCTGTGGCAGATGATCACCCGAACCACTTAACTGATGTGTTTGGTGAGCCTTCACTCAGCCAAGTCCTCCACAGTCTGCCCTAGGTTGAACTTTATTGCTCATATATTTTTAGTACATAATATAATGAGTCCACTGTGATCTTCAGATAATGTGTGGAGTTTTCTTGTCTCTGTTTACAGTAAGTTTACTAACAAATGCATAGCATGTGCTTTTGAAGTCTAGAGCTGGTTATGATAGAAGTGGCATTGCCATTGTGGTGCTCTTGTGTTGGTGTGGTTGTTCTACAACAAGTGTCTAAGTAACATCCAGATGAATGAAGGACCCAAGGTTTCCCAACAGAACATTGTATTGTAACGAGATAATCAGTGTTCAGTGTGATTTCATTTCAGTGCCCGTGTTAACAGGTTAGAGAAAAAATCAAACATTCTATTACTGATGGCCATTATATGAGGCAAAGTCAATGTAGAAAGATAGAGCTGGCAGTAGCAGCACTGCAGCAGACACACTGATGCCGTGGACACACACGCGAGCTGTAGCAGTTCAGAGATGTAGCTGTCTTTGTGGATGGTGGAGTCCCTTACTACTGTGCACTGTTTAGCCCTGATGCTGGAGGTTGGTGAGGGTCAAAAGCTGGTTTGCAGGCAGGAATGGTGACTGCAGACCACACAACCAGGTGCTTGCTCTTGTGAACCTTTCCACGCTGGAAAGCTCCCCTGCTGACAAGGCTTTGGCGGAGTCGGTGCTAGCAGACTATAATGCCTTTAGCTAGTGCTATCTGGAGTGCCCATCACATTTGAGATGAAAAGTAGCGAGTCCTAAATGGTATGAGTTAGCACACGGTTGCAGAAGAGCAGTAACATTTTAAGAGTTGAGATTCAGAGGAATAAAGAGATTAAAAAGAAATGAGTGAGGCGACCTGATGGCCAAATGGTTAGGGCCTCAGTGCCCTGAGCAGCTGGTCCCCAGTTCGCCTCCCAATCCAGCCAGACCCTTACTGTGTGTCATTCCCTTCCTGTTTCCTGTCAATAAAAAACATAAAGCCCCCAAAAAGTTGAAGGTTTAACCAAGGGGCTTCAGGGAAAGGGAAAGTCCCAAGACACTGTTTTTGCTGTGCATTATGGGTCTTATACCAGTCATCTGTGTGTATGCAAGGTTTGGCTTTGGTTATATAAGTTTTCTGTTGTAGTGGACAAAAAACCATTGGTTTTCCTGTCATTTTATGATTAATACCTGCTTTTCAAATGTGCCTAACTCAGGTTTTGTCTTTGCTTCATAGAAGAGGAACACCAACAGAGGTGAATAAAGAGCAAAGTAAGTCTTTTTCTTATTTCATACAGTGATGTGTTGATGTCAAAATGATTACATATTTAGTTAAGTGTTATGTGATATAGTGTTAACATCATTGTTTCCCTCGGGGTGTTCTCTTAAGGACTATTTTGAACCAGCATGACATTTGCCTGCTTGTATCACCATACTCCCTATGAGCCCAAAATCAGCTCATTATTTGTACTTCATCTCTTCATCTTCTTACATACACTGTACTGTACTGTTGAACTGTTTGTCCAGGTGAGGCTAAGAAGAGTAAATCCAAATGTCACAAGCGGCATTCAACGGGAAAGAGGAAGAAAAAGAGGAGGAGGAGGAAAGGTGAAGAGAACTCGTCAGATTCGGACTCAGAGTACGTGTCAAAGCAGAGGGATAGTAAAAACCTGTCACCAAGGAGAAGAGAGGAGCTGCCTGATATCATCCCCAAACAGGTTAAAACATCAAAAACCTGCTAATCAGAACTGTCTCTGTAATGTTGGCAATGATGCCTGATCTTAGTTTCCTTGTAATGAAATAAAATACACAGTATTTCCCTTGAACTGAAGTAGCAAAAAAAAAAAAAAAAAAATAGATATTAGATTTCAGTTATTAACATACATCTGTCCTTGTAATGGGATGGAGACAAACAACATCATGCACATTACTGAAATAATGCCACATGTACATCAGTGCCATTAAAGACATTGCTTCCCAACAGGATAGTTCCAATAAAGGAAGAAGAGATGAGGAAAGACATGGCAGGAGGAGTTGTCGTCGTTCCCGTTCGCAGTCACATTCCGATCATCGTTCACATTCCTGCTCAGCGAGGAGGAGCTCACGCACACGGTGTCGACACCACCACCGAAGGTCTAGGACTCGCTCCTTATCCAGTTCACGGCGCCACAGGACCTGGTCCAGGTATGAACTAGTCTCGATTGATTGATTCTTGAACGGAAGGTGAAACATCAAGAGCTTGAGCTCGCACGACTTAAAGCAAAACTATGTAACATGGTAGGAAATGACTGTAGTGCATCACCTCACTGTTTGTGAATCATCAATCATAAAAAGAACAAGACAGAAGGTAAGGAAACGAAACACTTATTTAGCAGAAGCTACAAAATGACATCTCAGTTTAGCATAACCTGGTTTATTTTTGGGATAATGTTACTACTAATAAATGCACTGCACTTATATAGTGCTTTTCTAGTCATGTCGACTACAAGGTCGAGGTCGCTGTTGCTGCTGCTGCTGCTGCTCAGCAAACGTTACACAGTTTTGCTTTAACCTCAAATGTTTCTTCATGTCTTCACTCTTTGTGCATTTACTTATTTTTCTGTAAGATGTGAAAACATTCAAATACAAGTCTGCACAGTGGTGATCTCAATTTGCCAACAGTGAAACTAGATGTTAAAATTCATTTGTTAGGCTGTACCTCCCACACCACTGCTGTCCAGTTTATACAACACCAACACATTTCAAGTTTGGATGACATTGCATGTGTTTTTTTCACACAGTGCAAAGTTGCTTTTAACAGACAGTATGCTTAGGCGTATGTATACTCAATATTGGTTCTGATTGCTTATAGTCTATAGCAGCACACTCAGCTTTAAATTCGTCAGGAAAAGCAACAGTGTGACTGCTCACATGGTTCATAAACAAAGAGGTCTTCCTCATTATGATGCTCTCTTCATTGTGATCTTGCTTTATCCTGCCATGATGTGGCTGCTGGTAGCTCCTCTGAAAAGAGGGGAGCTTTGGATGAATCCCTACAGTTCCCCCAAGGTCCGTCAGAAAGCCTCCAGCCGCCTCAGCTGGCCTCCAGCCCCAGCCAGAGAGACATCAAAGTAGAGGAGCTGACGGAGTCGAGCACAGCCGGGCTGCAGAGCCCTGAGCAGTGTGAGAAGCCAGCAGAGAAAAAAGAAGAGAAAGCAGAGGACACAACACAAAAACTAGGTAAGCCTGTTTGATGCCTTTGTGCTCATCCCATATTAAAGATAGATATTAGTAATTTGTTGGTTCATCCATTGACTCTGTACTGTATTTAGTAAATGTTCAATTTCTTCTTTCTTTCTCCTTCTTCTTCGTCTTTGTTATCTGCATTAATTTTAACATAGGTTTATTCAGTTCTTTAAGGTGTGTCCAAGTAACACCCCCTGTGGTCTAATATCAAAGCTGCAGGTTGTGGCACATCCCAGTCCAGAACTGCTGAACCTCACCAGACCACAGAGCCCGGCTTCCCTCAGCTTAAAGCGTCCGAAGACCCCGCCACCAGTGTTAAATCACCAGCAAAGAAGAAGAGGAAAGCACCCAAATCCCCAGAGAGGGTCAAAGAAGGAAAGTCGTCAAAAAGGCAGAGGAGATCCAAGTCACCGGGTAGGAGCCACAGGAGGGGATCCAGATCGAGGAGCCCTTCAAGGACAAGATCACGATCGAGGTAGAGTCAGTGAAGTGAAAATGCTCATGATTCATACTCCACCCCACTGCGCCTTGGAAATCATGTTCTGACAGTGCCAACAGAACTACAACTGAACTTCATGTTGTCTGTGCAGGTCAGGAGGCCGGAGGTCGTGGAGGTCACGTTCACGCTCAGCGTCGCGGGGCCGGAGGAGGGCTACGTACAGCCAGAGAGACCGATGGAAACGAGAGCCGAGTCACTCCCCTGTCCTCATCCTCCGTAAAAATAGATCCCCCACCAGGAAGAACTGCAGTTCGAGTAACAGCCCTCAGCGCATCAGTGAACTGGGTCAGACAACATGAAATCACACTGTAGTTTGTTCTTTTTTCATTTGCATGTCGGCATTACTTTTATGTACTAAAGTTGAAGGCAGCTGCACTTCTTTTAGGTTTCTTGAAGACATCTCACCTCTCATCAGAAAGGCTTCCTCAGTTCTGAAAACTGGTTGGGGAGTCCAGCTATTGATAAACTCAATACCTGCTTTTCTGCATCCACATGCAAAAAATATTTCTGCAGTGGTGAAAAAACGTCATGTATCCAACTGCACAAATATATTCAGAAGAGTTCTGTCTGCCAATAGCTAAAGAGAAAAGAGGAAACATGTCTCCAAGGGGCAATGTAACATGAACTTGCCACACACACAATAAAACAAATAACTACGTTCATAAATTACTGTTCATGTCCTTGTATTTCTGCAGCTACATTAGTTGCCCAGTGCTGCTCTGCATATTTCAGGCTACGTCCACAACTGATGGTGTGATTCATTGTGCTGATTTAGTCATTTTCAATGGAGCAACTGTTTCAACAATTTGGTACATTTCAATTAAGAAACTTTTTTTTTAGCATAGTTTGTGTTACTAGTTATATATGCCTGTAGCAACTGCTCAACTTTCAACAGTTACATAGTCTAAAATTGGTTGTTTGTTTTGGAATAGATGTTTAACGATGTCCAGTCACTCATTTAATGCACTGATTGTGTGACGGTGTATATTCTTTGTGTCTCCTCAGATAAGGAGCAGTTGTTGGAAATTGCCAAGGCCAATGCTGCTGCTATGTGTGCCAAAGCAGGTATGCCCATCCCTGCTGGCCTGAGGTCCACAGTACTTCCCCTGGCTCTGCCAAGTATGGCCATGAATGCTGCGATGGCCGGTATGACAGCTGGTATGATTTTGACTCATCTCCTTTCTGCATGATGTATTTTTTTTTACTGATCCATCCAGTGATCTGGTCCATGAAGGTTGTAATGTTTTGTTTTTGTTGACTGTTTCAGAGAGGTGTTTTTTAGAGGCTGTAGTTTGTGCTGCTGATCTAATGGTTTGGAAAATGAGTCACAGTTAGTGTGATCTATAAAGTCTGTTATTACAAGCTTGGATCTAACTTGAATTAGCTACTGCACAACTGTTTTTCAGTGGCTCCTCCTCTGTGTCATCCTCTGTGTCTCTCTCTCGCAGCCACCATGACAGCAGCCTTGTCTAACATGGGCACTCTGTCTTCACTGCTCTCACTGCCCTCCATCACCAACAAACCATCTCCTGCCGCTGCACAACCCAACATTGCTGCCTTGGAGGAAGTGAAGAGGAAAGTAGCGAAGCAGGCCTAACAGCATTAGCATTAAGGAATTTACTGATGTAAGCTTGCATTACACATGTTAACCATGTTTTATTCTCTGCACTCAGAAATAATTGAAAGTACTATTTAGTTAACTTTGTAATGGTAATAAATGTAAAAGATTCTCCAGCATCTCATCTGCTACCAGAGGCAGATGTGCTGTGTGGACACAGATGTTTTTTAAAGAAGAGAAAGTGGACCACAGCAGTGCCAGATCCAGTTGCAGCTTATGACTCGGAGATGACTATTTTCTGATATTTGATTGACTAAAAAATCAATTTGTTAATCAAGAAAATAATCAGCAGATCAATCGATAATTCAAATCATTGTTAGTTACAGCCTGTTGAACCCATGTGTTTATTTGCATATAGGGCGAGGAAGTGAGATCAGATCACAAGTGGTCACTTGAGACGCATGTTGAGACACATTCTAATGCAAGGTGTGAACTAAAGTCCACTTCTGATCCAATCACCCGAGACACATATTAATGCCAGGTATGAACAGAGCCATACAGGTTGAATTTGCTAGAGTATCTGATTATTGATTGAAAAATAAACGATTGTTTAGAAAACAGAAAAACTGAAATATCACATTAACACAAGTATTCAGGCACTTTTTTTACACTTACAATGACTTTTATTGTCTGCAATGTGCAAACTGAGACAGGCAAACACAACTCCCTTCACTTTAGGGAGAAATATGAGCTTCCATGTATTTTCTCGGCTGAGGCAGTGTAATGCTGAACATTGCTCTATGTTGCAAATTTTTAATCACGTTTGATGCTTTTATATACATATTTTATATCTATAGGTTGAAAGGGTTAAGTGTGTTGCAACAAAGTGACCACACCCAACTGTGATGTGGGGTTTCACTATCATGCGCTGTGATATGCTATGGACACAGCATTATGCATTATGGAGCTTACAAACTGTGCTGTGGTATCAGTGTTGTTTGAGGACAGCACTTAACAGTAATTTATTTGTGTGTGTGTGTGTGTGTGTGTGTGTGTTTGTAGAAATGCAAGATGATCGTGGACAGTAAAGGAGAGCTGCCAGTGGCAGTGCCTCATATTTCAGACGAAGAGGAAGATGGGAAACCCTTTGGAGGATCAGCTCTTCGCGAGCAAAAGGCCATCAGCTTCAGCATCAATGTAACATCCATGCACAGGCTACACTGTTTTGTTTTTGCACAGCCATGTTTAGGCATTGAAATAGGTTTGAAACAGTTTAATTCTTTGTTTCACACTGATGATTTGATTCTATTATACAGTAAAATAAACCCATTGTCTCCATATGCAGACTTCATCTTTTTCAAGAACTACTCCCTGTTTAAAGACATGGTTTAGTTGTCCTACTGATCAGAAACAGCTAGGAGAAATTCTTAATCTTAAAATCTTGAATGCAAATATATTACACTAACATTACCACCTTATTGTTGAACAACTGTAATCCTTAGAATATCAGTGTTGTCACTGTGAGCACAGAGTCTATAGCTGTCCCTTTATCTCTGAGATGTTTCTGCACCTTGACTGGAGTCCACCAGCGGTAAAATCAGGTTATTGGACATGATTTCACCACAGTAGGAAAACTGCTCAGAAATGATTTGAGGATCACGACAAAGAGTCCAAACCACTGACTCCCAAACTCTCTAGCTTGATTGAGCCTCTGTGGGACTTGTCTAATACTGTGGGTTCTCCTCATGCTGCCAAAACTGTGGCAACAGGGCATTAGCAGGGGGTCCTTTGGGTCCTGTGGATTGCGGGGGTGGGGCCTCCATGAATCTGGCTTGTTTCAGCTCATCCCACAGATATTGGATCTGATTGGCATTTGGAGGAGGAAAAAAAAAAACACATTCTCTGTTTCTGGCTGTGGATCTGCGGTGCTTTGTGTTCAGGTCATGAATCTCTGCACCAGTCAGACAGCAAAAATGATTTCCAGGAGGAGGTGAAGTTTCTTGTGAGCTGTGGTTGTCACTGTGATTGGCATAAGTGTGTCAGAGCAGAAAGACGAGTGATGTGAGCGGCTGTGAGCATATTTATTAGTCATCACATTCTCTCCTTTATATTCCATTGCGCATAATGTACACAAACCAAGACTGCTAGGTGTACTTGAAGATGACAACACAGTCCCTCCAAATCAGACATAAGAATTTTTGCTCTGATTTCTTGCAGTGTAATATACCATGCACCCTGATTTATTGGCTCTGCTTATAAAGTGTGTTCTTCTTCAGTGTTATGTGGAGCAATACCTTATTAAATGTAAATATTAAGTACCTAACTGACTGTTTAACACTCTCTCCTTTTTATCCCTTCCAGAACACTACAGTTCGTCCAGCAGTGCGCAGTGATGCAGGCATGGCCAAAGAGTTTCCTGTGTCCTCAGGATCGCAACACCGCAAGAAGGTCAGAATAGATGTAGACGAATCTTGTAACGTGTTTAAATGTTTGTTTTAAACTATGCCAGGAAGCGCACAGTGAAAAAAGTTGAACTACAAAAAACCTACCACCATGCTGTCCACAGTTAACTCACCTATTTCCTGCTGTAAACCTGAGACAGGTTGTTATACAACAATTTGCATACTTTTTTCCAGGAGGGCGAGGCGTTGGGAGCCTATGGAGAATGGGTTCCAGTTGACAAAACAGACAAAGTGGCAGCTGTGTCCAGAAAGGCCCTGACCACTGCTCCCGTAGCGCCAGCAGCCCCCTCATCATCGTGTGAAACAGAGGCAGAAGGATCACCAGAGGCCGTCGAACAGCCGGCGTTTGGGTCCCTTAAGGACAGCGTTTTTCCTGACCCACTAACACAGGTGAGAAGTGGAAGTATACTGTTTACACTGGGTGTATGCTTGTATGTTATTGAAAATCCTCCCTAAGCTCAGATTTAATATTCACTGGTGCATTTGAATAATGAATAATGCTGATGTTTATTGATTTTAAACCAGTTTTGTTATTGCTATAATTCGTACCTCTATTGTTTCATATCTGAATGAGTCACTTCATAAATATAGATCCAGAAATCAGAAATCAAAAAAAGACCAGTTAACACATTATGCAAAAATCAGTATAATGTTTAATGTGATTATAAAAGGAAGACCTGTGTCAGTATCTTTTGTTCACAGCTTTATTGAGTCCCTGCAGCAGGCTGAAAGCAGCAGGATACACATGCAGTGAACCTGCAGCCTCTAGATCAGATCTGTCATGAAAGCTTTTCTAATTAAATCAAAGTTTGTTCTTGTTAACTGTAAGTTTAAACGCTTGCTTACTCACCCGTACACCCGTCAGACGTTTCTGTGTGCAGACACATACCTCTGTGATTCCCTGCTTCACAATGTGTAAAGTTAAGTTTGACACTCTCCACCTCTTAATCTCCCCTCCAAACTCTTTCTCTGTTCTTCCTCTCTCTCTCTCTCTCTCTCTCTCCTCCTGTCTTTCTGTGCAGCCTGTAGATATCTCTCAGGCTGTAACTGAGAGAATCAAAGCTCAGAGGCGTTTGGCTGAGAACCCCTATGACGTCAGTGCCATCTGCATGCTCAGCCGGGCACAGGAGCAGGTATAATACACATCAATTAATATTATTATTGTTATTATTAACTGCATGTTTACAATGTTAACATGGCCATTTTTAGTGGGCTTAACATGTTCACCATATTAGTTTAGCATCTTGGCATGCTAGCATTTAATAATTAGCACTTAACACCAGGTTCTGCTGAAGCTGATGGGACTATCATAGTTTTATTGGTATTTACTCTTAAACAAACAATGGTGGAGGAAGTGTTCAGATCGCACAATTCATCCTTTTTTTAAATACAGTGTCAGATTTTATTGTGGTGTGTATTGTGCGTAATGTTCAGGGGTACAATGTGTGACATTGTCCACACTGCCATCATTGAAAATGTCCTCAAAAACCTCTTTTTATTCCCACAATTCATATCTCAAAGTTTTGGAATAAATTGCTTCCAAGTGCAGAGAGCTGACTAATACTCACATAGACTGCCATGTTAAACTGAGCTCTTACATTCTTGTCAAAAAGAACGATGATAGGAGTTTTTAAACTGCAACCAGCTCCTCTGCCATTAACAGCGGGGACACGTATAATACACCAGTCCCCTCACTGAGGCCTTGTGGTGCTCATAGTGAAGACATTTTGTAGATATGACTTAATCTTTTTCAGCTATGGTGGCCTTTTGATGACAAAACATGGCCTATAAGCTGTTGTCTACTTGGTGATTGTGTATTTCCCCACTTGTTCACCATAGCAACCAGTTACTCAGCAGTGTCTGGGCAGAAGTGAACTAAGCTGACTCTAACTAATAAGACTGATTAAAAACTAGCATTGAATATATATGTGAATATATATATAGGTCAATAATTATTTCATATGTGCACAGTGCTGATGAAATGTCCCCTCTTTGCATACTTGACTACTGGAGCGGATGAATACTTTGACCCTCTGATCTAATGCAGATGTACTGTTTTGTTAGGTGGATGCATGGGCCCAATCAAACACTGTTCCTGGCCTCTTCACTGGTTCAACTGGAGCCCAGGTCCTTAGCTCAGAGGAGCTGTCCACCAGCGGACCACAAGCATGGCTGAAGAAGGTAAGACACACACACACACACACACACACACACACACTATGTGCACAAGCTGATTAGTGCAAAAAGATATAAAAAACTGTATGATGCAATATCACTCCCTTTTTCCCCCTCGGCCTTTCCCTCTCTCTCACTGTCTCTCTGTGTCTCTGTTAGGACCAGTTCCTCAGGGCAGCTCCAGTATCAGGGGGTGTTGGGGAGTTCCTCATGAGGAAGATGGGCTGGAAGACGGGAGAGGGCCTGGGGAGGAACCGGGAGGGTACCGTGGAGCCCATCATTATTGACTTCAAGGTCGACCGCAAAGGTCTGAGGCTGGAACAGAGTTTAAGCGTTCAGTTGCTCTCTTTTGCCACTTTAGCTCTTTAGACGACTCTTCAGCAGGAATACAACATTGCAGCATTGCCCTTATTGAAATCAGAACCACCTTAATATCTCTACCCCATCAGCCAATAAGAGGACACTGATGAGAATGATGGCAGTAATTCTGGTAGTGGTGTCTTGTCTTCTAGGACTGGTTGCTGAAGGAGAGAAGCCACAGAAGCAGACGGGAGGACTGGTGGTGACCAAGGATCTAATGGGTAACAGATACACAGCAGACACAGTCACGGCATGTAGAGTGTGTTGTTTTGGTAGCACATTTCCCATGAGCAGTTGAGTCAGTCAGCACCTGTGTTAGTTTATCCATCGAAAACAAGAGTAAAACTGAATATCTGGTTTTCAGAAGTTAGATGCTTTACCTGTTGTGCTGCCTTTAAGAAGAAAGAGCTGGTATTCTACAGCTCTCTGTCTCTGTCAGTAACATTATCTGATGTGAGCAGTTCTTGGAAGAAGCAGATTTATGGGCTGAATTACTCCACAGTTCACCAAGAATTAGACAAGCAGCAACAGTAAAACCACATGGATGGACTACAAAAACATGCAGGCAGCATGACGACTTTTTAAAGAAGAGTGCTGTGGCTGTGGCTGTAACATTAATGATACTTTCAGTCAGGTAGGCTTTCTTGTTGCTATCAGAAGAAATGAGGAAGCTCTGGGATTAATATCAACAGTCAGTTAAGTCTTCCTTTAGATGTTTGCTAAAGAAACATCACAACATTTTAGCTTCTCCTCCGTCATGATGATGCTAGTGCTCATACAGAGAGAGTACAGTGAGAGTATATAATAATTCTCGCAAGCGCCAAGTCTCAGCTATAATTTGAGTAAGTTTTTATCAATATTGGAAGAAGAATGTGTGAGATGTAGTGGAGTCAAGTTATTGCACACTTACACTTACTACATGTTTCTTGGCAGCTGTGTGCATGCACAAAAGAGCTAACATGATAGTCGAACTGTCTATCAAAATGATGCAAAGGAAGAAAGGAATGTGACACAAAGCATGCCACCTCATCCATCAAACAGTGGTTGCTCTGTTATGGCTTGAGCAGATATGGCTGCAGATGGAACTGGCAAACTGGCATTTATTGACAACTGATCAAATTAACACAATGAACGTAGAGGAACACAGGAGTATTCTGTGCGTTCGCATTCAGTCAAATGCAACAGTCCTCATCATTCAGAGCAACCAACCAGGATGAGGAAGTAGAATATTATATCATAGGCATCGTACCTGAGATCAACCTGATCATTCAGATTCAGGTTCAGGTTTATTTTCATTTCATATACTTGACATACATACAAGGAAATAATGTTGTGCAACAATGAACATACAAAACACAAAACACCACACAGTCTTAAGAGTAAGAGTGAGCAGTCTTACATTAGCTGCAACAACTTGGGTGTAAACAAGGTCTTGTGTGTATTCCCTCTTCCTTGTAGCTAACTTGATACACTGGTGGAGTTTCAGCAAAACTTTAAATTTGCATGATTGGAGTCACCAATGATGACAACTTGTTGATTGATGATCAGCCCTCACAGATAGACTGCTACATAACAACAGTAGGAGAGGCCACTGTGTCTGTATGTACTGTCACGGTTGACAAAAGATTGAGCACTAGCTGAAGACGAGGCTAAGGGCAGAGAGACACAACAAGCAGGAGGGAGAGCATCATTAGGGAAGAGACAAAGATAGTGATGTCTGTGGATTCTCCATGAAATATTAAATATAATGGTTTGACTTCATGTGTATCTGTCCAGTTACAGTGGCAGGAAAAAGTGTGTGAGGGCTTTGGAGGTGTGTTCCAGTGCCTGGCTCTGTGGCTGGTTGTTGAGAATTGCTGCTCTGACAGCAGATCCATGCACAATGATTAAGCATAGATGTACATAACACAATGAAACATTAAACCAGATGGAATGAGTTCAGTCACACTGACTTTGACTGATAACAGGACATTTGATTTTAATTAGATGTAGTGTTTCTTATTGTAGGATTAGAAATGCTAGTGGAATTTAAAAAAAAACCCTCAAACATCAAAACCGGACAGAATACAGACAAATATTCACTTTCACCTGGTTGTGACAGTCATTTTGATGAGCTTTGATCAAACTTAATGTGAATGATGCATATAAATATTTGATCGATTCACCTCCTTTGATTGTTCCTTGCTCTGTTGGATGATCTGCCCTTTTATCTGTGCACAGGGAAGCACCCGGTGTCGGCTCTTATCGAGCTGTGCAACAAGAGGCGGATAATGCAGCCAGACTTTGTCATGGTCCATCACAGTGGTCCTGACCACCGCAAGAATTTTCTTTTCAAGGTGGGTACATTAGCTGGGTACAAGTTAAACCTTCAAGGTTTGTCCTCGCTGTTAAAACGCTTCTGCATCTCTTCATCTGAATTCTGTAGTGTCATATTTAAAGAAATTCTCAAAACTTGATTTGGTTTTCTTCATCTGACAACAAGATAAGCAA
Organism: Lates calcarifer; assembly: GCF_001640805.2. NCBI lineage: Eukaryota > Metazoa > Chordata > Actinopteri > Centropomidae > Lates > Lates calcarifer. The sequence continues at coordinate 12,399,537 of NC_066854.1, forward strand.
GAAGCCAGCAAGTCTACAGCCATGGTGGCAGCTCAGGGAGCCTGTAGGAGGCCCAGCGATGCTTTGAGCTAAATGCAAATGCTCACATTTGAGTTTCAAAACAGCAACAACAAACTAGTAACTGCAAAGTAACTGCATGAAATTTGCTTCCATCCCCTGTTATATATCTTCTAATGGTTTAATTCTGACATTTAAGCATGCATACATTTGCTGTGTTGTTTCCAGGTGACAGTGAATGGTGTGGACTATCAGCCCCAGACAGCCAGCCCTAATAAGAAACATGCCAAGGCCATGGCAGCTACAGTTGCCTTGCAGGCTCTGGGAGAGGTAATATTAAAAATAATAACATAACAAGAAGAGCACAACATAGAGGGTTTCTGTTTGACTTTATTTTACATGTATTGACTCTGGATCTTCTTCATGCAGTCAGGCCCTTCTATGACTCCAGAGGGAGCTACTTTAAATCAGAGCCTGTGTTCACAAAGCTTCTTGTGGCTAAAAGTAGCTCCTGACTTCAGGAGAAACTCCTAAAAATTGGGAGTGCAAGTCCTCATGTTGGAACTCCTAATTTTTAACTCACAAAGCCACCTAGTGGTAAAAGTTGCACATAAATCTGGGAGAAGTTAAAAGCAGTCGATAAGATTCCTAAATCACAAAGAATCATAAAGTGGCTGCTGTCACTCCATCTGTTTTGAAACCTTGAACAATGCTGAATTACTTAAAAGATAATAATAATAATGACGGTTGTGAGGGATGCAGTAATATCTCCAACCAACTGAAACAACCCAGTCAGTTATATTTCAGTGGAGACACTGATCATATTTCATGTGGGGCTGCTTGTTATGACAGTCTACTATTTGATGGCTTTGATTAACAGTCACAGCAATGCTTTTGCAGTATTGCAGTCATTACATAAACATCCTCATGCATCTCCGTGGCTAATTGCATTTCAGGATTAATGCACCCCTGCGGGCCCATTATGCTGGTGTCTGACCAAGCACACTGTGTAACATGGAGGCAGCGTTTTCTCTGGTACAGATCAGCCTCTCATCAAACACTCGCTGTGGTTGTTGCTGCGAGCAAGCTCATCCATGAGAGCTGCTGTCAGCCATAGCAACAGAGTCTTACTCCTAGCTTAGGAGTTCTTGGTTTTCCTTAGTAAAAGTTGGTCTTAGCAGCAGGAGAGAAGTGGACTCACCAGACACCTGTCCCCGCTCCTCGTCTCTGCTATAGGCCAGCGGCTAAGCAGCTTTCATTATACAGTCTGACTTTGGTTCTTTTGGTCAGCTCAGAACCAAAATGCAAAAACAAAATGGAACATAAATTGTTGCTCATGTAAATGTTGCCTGACTTTTTATAACATAATGACACATGAGAGGGAGAAATGCACAATAACTAAACAATGAAATGAGCAAATCTTGTCGCACCTTTCACTTGACCTGCATCTCCCACTTTGGGAACTGCCACTGTAGACTCCTAGTGTTATATACATATATATATATATTTACAATAACTGTGTCACTATGTCAACTAAAATTAAGTATCAAATGATGTCTACACACTGTTATTATTATATTTGAGTAGAATGTTGCATTACATTAATTCTACATTAATATAAAATATATTCAAATGTGTTTTATTTTGTTCCCAGGTTCCTGTTGATGGTCCAGGACTCTACACTGGCCCTGTCTTCACTGCTGCTTCTACTGGCCCCCTGTTCTCTACATAGACACACACACACGCACAGGAGTGGGACTCACAGATTATACATAGCTCAACAGTTTGACTGTACTCTCACTTCAGTTTGAGGGACACAGAAATTTCCAGCTGATTATTTCCACTCTGTTGACTTATTTATATTCTAAGAAATGAACAAATATGATAGGAACACGACAGTGAGAACCTCGAGGAACACTGTGGCTTCAGATGGCACAGAGCATGTTTGAGTCAAAGCTACAAGTGACCAATTTTATACCTGAAAAACCACTCTTGTCATTTTAAGGTCATTTTAAGTCACTATGTTTATGACAGGGTGGCAAATATATTTTTGCAAGATTGTCAGGACTGGGAAAGAGTCTCCATCTCATATTAAAAGTGGATGGCATGTATGTATGTATCTATGTATGATGACATTTATAATATAGTAGCATTTCAGCCAGATAAACAAATACTTTAGTCTAACTGTAGACCAAACACAAGTTTCTCTGCAACAGATTTGCTGTTTGTCGCAGCAAAGCAGAGCTTAGTCGGGCCGTTAAATGAAAAGTTCTGTCTGTAAATGACTGTGTAGTGTTGGTTCACAACTTTTCTGTTGGTCCTGATATTATATTTGTGGCCTGGCATCCTTCTAATGAAATGTTTCTCATACAAGACGCTGTTAAACTTTGTGGAACTGACCTTCTAAAAATGCGTAAACACAGAATAAAGATTCTATTTATGTTATGTTGTAGAGGAATCCACATTGTGTTTCTTGGTAACAATGCCAGTAGAATGTGGTTGGAACTAGGAGCGTCAGCCCTCACATGTTCTGCCCCCCCCCAGCACACAAGCACCCTAACCAACCAGCAGGAGTCACTGCTGTAGTGATTGCTCACCATCTTCTTAACTGCAGACACTGCCAGATGTGTTAAATACTCCACCCAAGCAAAACAGGAGCACTGCTGCTGAACACTGAAGCTGGGTATCTGTGCTTTTTCCTTGCACCACCCACTCCACTGTTTGTCTAAAGGCTTCATTCACCCTTCGATGTTGATGATAAAATGGAGAAATTCCAACACAGATATTATCATAATTTTTTGGTGCCTCCGGGCAGTAAAAAAAACCCTGCAATTTTGACCTTCATTTTTCAATAATTTTGAGAAAAAATGTGATATCCCAAATGGATAAGACATGATTACTGACTGAAAATCTTGTTTGTTTTGCTGTATTCTATTCTGAGCATGTATAAAGCAAGAGCTTATTCCTCATCTGACCACCCATAAACTTGTAAATCTAACCAAGGTAAGATTTTTGTTGCAGATCCTCTTAAAGGATAAGCGATAACATTCTTTCTCTCTCAGCAAGGACACACAAAAGCAGCCTTCACCAAAGTCTTATCAAACCTCTGA